>NW_009635566.1:144545-149940 GCF_000690535.1 Cariama cristata | reverse complement strand
AAAATAAGAAAACACTTATGTTTTTTTCCTCTAAATGTCAGCTTTTGAGTTTGGTTCTGGCCCTCAGTGTAAACTGGGAGAACGTCTGGAGGAAGCCGGGGAATCACGCTGCTGCAGAGCAGCTGCCAGGAGCGGCGGGGCCCGGGGGCCGCCCTTTTTTCGAAACGCCCTCGCAAAGCCTGTGTGGTCTTCACGGGAAGGGAGGAACTGAGCAAACCCACTGGAAACCGGCGAGGGTGCTGTAATGTTTTTTGGACAGCCGGTTTCCAAAACCAGCGACTGCCTCTCTCCTCTCTCTCTCTCCCCTGGCAGCCGCTTCCCGTGCCATGACATTGAGGGAGGTGGTGGTGACTGATGTAACCGCGGCCGGGGAGAGTCACTTGCCCAATGCGCGGAGGCTGGCCGATGGCCAGAGAAATTTGCTAAGGCCGGGTTTTCTCACAACGGGCTCCCTGTCCCCGTGCACATACCTGTAACTGGGCCAGGTGCTTGGCATGGCCGCCTCCCCGGCCAAGTACAGGAGGCGGCGGAGCTACCCAAGCCAGGAGGAGGAAAAGAAGAAGAAAAAAAAGAAGAAAATTTTGTTCTTGTCCCACGTGAATGCAGACCCGATAACATCCCTAAGCACGCATTGTTTGTGTCACCATATTGTAATTAATAATGATGCCTGTTCGCTGAAGCCAGCTGTTCGTTGTGCTAATGGTGGGAGGTGTGGGGGAGAGGGTGAGGAGAGGCCTAGTAGGTTTTTTTGCTGGATCACCACCTTTAAGTTATTGTGACAGACCTTTAAAAGAATCTCTTTGTAGGAACTGGAATATAATGCTCAGCTGGGCTCTTAAATTCTAGCTCCGTTGAGAAGAGAGATCCTTTCATATCGATTGTCATTTCGTATGCAGTTCAGGCACCAACTTGTAGAAAATCTGGGCCAGGAGAGATATCATTAGGTATTTATGGGGGTTTGGTTGGCTCAGCAGTCAGTTTTTCCATTGTCATGCCGTGACAGTAGTGCATTACATACACCCTCAGGAGACATCCTTCTGCTTCCACAACAATAAAGGACTTTTTTTCTTTTTCTGACTCATCTTCAGCTTGGAAAAAAAACAACACAAACCAACCACCACCAGTAAATATAATTAGCAACAGGCAGATATACTGTACGTAGCTCTCAGAGCCCATTGGGATAGTTCCTGTTAAAATGTACGGTCGTGGTTGCTCACCCCATGCTTAGACCTCCCGCTGCATTCCTGATTATAGTTAGATGTTTTAACATAGCCTGGTGATGTTGTAGGCTGAGGAGCCATTTCTAGTTTGGATAAAGAGGAGGAATACATTTAATGCTGGGATTGTCTTTCATGCACACGCAGGAGCTTTGGCCAGACTCGCTGCTCACAGGGCAGGGGAGTACAAATGGCTGCGCTGTGCCGGATGAGAGGTCCACTGAGCTCTTTATTTTGCCTCTGACAGGGGCCAGCAGCAGATGCTGTGGGAAGGAGGACAAGAAATAACAAGTCTAGACTGATCCTGCCCCAGTGTGCCCTCTTGGCTCCCGGCACAGCTATTCCTACTCGCCAAAGGATGGGGGAAGAGGCAACTACTGCCTTAGTCCTTCTGTTCCCCAGCCTCTTCGGGCCCCCGCTGTGCAGTGGCCCCTGTTTGCTTTGCTTCCCAGATGTGGCTCCGCATGGGATGGAAAGCAGACTCGGGTCTGCTCTGCTTCGCTTCGGATCCACATGGTCACGTGAGGATTTCTGGGTTAAATGTGTCCTGGCCCCTTCAGTATTTCCCTTACGTAAGTGTGATGGAGCCGGGAGCAGGTGGCGTGCAGCTGGGCTCTGCTCTCTGCCAGGAAGGTGTTCCCTTACACCGCACACCAAAGTCCGTGCCATCCGTGTTAGGCGCTGCTACCCGTCCCGCCTGTGCCATTGGAGCACCGCGAAGCCGGGACCCAGCCTTTGGGTCCATATTTCACTTTGGGGTGAAGGCTGATGCCAGTCACATGGCTGCGAGCGGGCCAACTGGGAGGTTAGTACAGCTCTGTTTATTTATTTATTTTAACCTGTGACTAAGATGGGGGAGTATTTGGATGGGAGCCGCTCCTCCCAGAAAAGTGCTGTTTATATTTCAGTCTCCTGAGCGGAGTCAGTCGGATCTGAAGTGCTCATAACCCGGCAGTGGTATGTGGGCTCTGCTGGCATGTCCTCACGTAACCTGGCGTTCACGCTGCCGGACAGAGCGTGGGCTGGCTGTTTGCTCATCCTGAGCGCAAATGGCCAGAAGTCTTCCTCTGTATTCCTGATTGCTGAGCTCAGAGGGGTGGAGGAGAGGAAGAGCAAGCTTTCATCTGAAAGTGGCCCCGTACCTGGGGTTACGCTGAGAAAAACGTGACGGTGTGGGTGGGGTGATGGCTTTATAGCCACAGACAATATTGCAGGGCTCACCTGTGCAGCGTGTGTTTAGCACAGTCACTAGTAACACTGCCGGGTGCGTAAGCAAGTCGGTACCTGCTGCCATGTGATCAAAAGGAGGGGTGCTTTTAGAAACGTGCGAGGGTGGCATGAAAAAACAAGTCAGCTGAAGTATCCTTAGCTTGTAGGGCACCTGTGGGCTAGTAGACACAAAGGCAACAGTGCACAGAAACTCCTCAAATGTGGAGCTGGTGTCTATTTCCATTGTCTCAACCTAATTCCACCTGTGTAAGAGACTTACTTGTTTGAGACCTTGTCGATTCAAGACCCTGGCTGTAGACACGCCTAATCTCTGGGGGAAGAGCAGAGCCAGCTCAGCCAACTTTGATGGAAAATGATTTCCCAAAGCGAGGGTCTTGTTCCCTAAGGCAGGCCTAGAGAACTAGCCAAGAAGCATTTAAAGCCTAGGGCTTTAAATAGCGCCTGACTAGGTGGCTAACGAACTAATGATATATGGGGAAATAGGATTTCGTATTCTTGAGCTAAGGGAAGTTTGGAGAATCCTGTGTCCGTATGTCATCAGTTGCTAAAACAAGTCTCCTGGAAATGTAAAAAGTCTGTCTCTCTCCCCTCCTTGCCCTATAGCAATATAAGTAGCACAACTTCATCCGAGTTTTGTGATAAATAAATGAGTAATCCTGCCTCCAAGGCTGTCTGGGACTTCTGCACCACGTCCTTGCTCCGGCTTGTACCACAGTGCAGTATTTTACAACGTCTGGGAAGGAGAAGATTTCTTGTGTGTGTAGCATGTTGTGGCATGTTCACTGGTCACAGTGTTGACTGTGGGGTGAAAAATGGGACAAGACTCCTCTCAAGCCATCGGTCTCGGGTGTTTTCTGTTTTAGCACTCTCTATTTCTTCAGCGAATCACCTGGACAGCTAATGACTGGGGTCAGGCCTGTTGGCCTTTGGTCAGCAAACTAAAACCTGTTTGGTTTTTTTTTTCTGAGACGAGTTTGTAAACAAGGCACAGGCCAAAACTTCTTTTAAACTGTCATGGCAAGGACTAGAAAATAGGAAGAAACCAACGCTAGCTCAAGTGCAGCGTATGCTGAGGGTGGTGCTCTCATTTCCAGCAGAGAGGACTTCCACATCCTAAACCAGCAGCTCAGCCATGGCAGTGCAGCAGAAACCCTCCAGAGAAAGGGGATGGAGGAAGGTTTCCCTCGTGTTGGTGGTACCTCCTGGTCAGGGCCCAGCAGCTGTGGGACTGCAGGGAATGTTTGCGTGGTGCTTGCTCATGTGTTTAGTGAAGGGTCTGCAGGCTCCAAGCTGCCAACTGTATGAGGTTCAACAAGAACCAGTGCCAGGTCCTACATTTTGGCCACAAAACCCCCACACAGCGTTACAGGCTGGGGGAAGAGTGGTTAGAAAGTGGTCAAGCAGAAAAAGACCTGGGGGTGTTGGTCGACAGCCGGCTGAACACGAGCCAGCAGTGTGCCCAGGTGGCCAAGAAGGCCAACAGCATCCTGGCTTGTATCAGCAATGGTGTGGCCAGCAGGACCAGGGCAGTGATCGTCCCCCTGTACTCGGCACTGGTGTTTTAATATTAATTTAAGATTCCATATAAAGGTTCTGCAAAAGGCTCTGTGAAGGGCCTACATTAGGCAGGGATGCTAGTTAAAAAAGGTAAATATTCACCTCCACGGAAAAGTTAGCAGCTTTCATATACTATGATCTTTTTGTCTGGAGAAGAGGAGGCTGAGGGGAGACCTGATCGTGCTCTACAACGACCTGAAAGGAGGGGGTAGCCAGGTGGGGGTCGGTCTCTTCTCCCCGGTAACCAGCGATAGGACAAGAGGGCATCATCTCAAACTGCTCCAGGGGAAGTTCAGGCTAGAAGTGAGGAGGCATTTCTTCACAGAAAGGGTGGTTAGGCATTGGAATGGGCTGCCCAGGGAGGTGGTGGAGTCCCCATCCCTGGAGGGGTTTAAGAAGAGACTGGAGGTGGCACTTGAGATGGTAGTGTTAGGGCAAAGGTTGGACTCGATAATCCCAGAGGTCTCTTCCAACCAAATCGATTCTGTGATTCTGCCTGTGCCCTCCGGTTCGTGAGCTTCTGAAACTATATCTTCCATGGAAAGTAGCTGAGGGAGAGGAAAAGCAGCTTTCTAACCATCTTGAGGCTGGCCTTTTGTTGGTGAAGAAAGACCTAGACGTTAGTGGTGCTCAGTGGCGCTGGCTGAGCCAGGTTTGATCTTGGGAACACCTGTGTAAAGATGAGGTATTTCCCAAGGAGGCAACCGTGTAAAACCGGTGTAAACGAGGCCAGGCTCATGGGGTTCTGCTCTCCAACTATGAGTTTTATATTGAGGTCAGTGGGAGGCAAAGGTGGGTCAGTCTTCGGGTGGCTGGGTTTTTTTTGCCTCTGCTTGAGCACAATGGGGAACCTCGGGGAACCCTTCCCGAAGGAGGTGACTACCTGCACCTTGTCTGATTTACATCCCTCTGGCTTGTGCTGACGCACAGCCTGGCGTTGGCAAGCTTTCTTGATGTCCAGATCGCTCCTGCCATTTGGTTAAAACATGCGAAGTGTCTTTCAGAGAGAAGGAATGGCGTTAGGAAGAGGAAGCTGTGAGAGGCTTAGTTTGCATTACTGAACCATGCCCAGCTTGGTTTGGTAATTCCCTCTCTCTAGGCCCGGAGTTTCAGTGGGTTCAGGTTTCAGCCCAGCACAGCATCAATAAGTCCTTTCTTCCAAGAAGATCAGACTTTTACTTCATCCCTCCCCTTCTCCGTGGGAGAATCAGGCTCTTTAACGGCAACAAGGGTTCCTGGAACAGTCTGAGCAGGAGGAAGCACTTCTGCGGTTTCTCGTCCTTCTGCAGGCAGGCAGGGACGGCTCTCTCCTTTCCCCAGGTAACCACTGAAGTGCTCAGCTGCCCCTATGAGGGTTCGCCTGCCTGTACCTCGAACGGAGGCCAAGGCCA
>NW_009635566.1:114665-144522 GCF_000690535.1 Cariama cristata | reverse complement strand
GCAAGTGCTCAGGACCTCCCAGGACCGGCCCTTGGCTTATAGTTCTCCCTCTGGCCCCACCAGCTCAGGAGGAGCTTGCGCAGTCACGATAGATTTGGAGGATGTGCTTTTACTGACGGTGCCTAAGGGAAATCTGAGGTGTCTGATGACAGTGTATTTGGGTCTTAAAGCTGCTCAGTGGTACTGAAGGACTATTACTGAAATGAATAAATAAATGGACCAAATAAAATTCAGGAAAGAAAAACAGCTGAACGGGAAAGTTATGAATGTAGCCGTCAGCCTGGTTTTGTTCATTCTGGGCTGGGTGACAGTCGCAGGCGCAGAATTCAGTGACGTTCAAACCTTTCTCTACAGCTGAAGGGACACAAAACGGGATCTAATTTGTTCTTCATGGGGTATCACTTTCTCACTTTTTTTTTTTTTTTTTTGCCAAGAAACTACAGGTAATTTATGTCAATGTCATCAAAGACACGTTCTTGTTACTCTCACAACTGTGACCTTGTATCCAGCTAAAAGAGTTGTAGCGGGTAACCAGTGAGACGCTCAGCTTACGTCCACAGGGCAGATTTTCCAAGCAGCGACTATGCTGGCAGGGCTACCTACCGTGCTGTCCGGTCACATCAATGCCAAGCAATTCTGGGAAAATGCGGGCAGTGACGCCACAGACCAGTAACGACGGAGGTGAATTCCTGGAAGATGCCTACCAAGAGCAGCAGCCCATGGCGCGGCATACCATGGGATGGACGGCTGCAGGGACAACTGAAACGTGGGAAGAGAGGTCAGACCAGTCATACCGGCATGTTGCAGTGTCCTGTCCGCACAGCAGGCAGCAACCTTACTGAACCAGTTACAGAAAATTGGCTGCCTTGGCCGGGAGGAAACAGCTTAGCTGTCACAGCTTTCACTCAGAATTAGCTATGAGCTGGCCAGGTATAAATTGCTTTTAGAGTTAGTCCTGCCAGCTGCATTACCAACAAAGCAAAAATTGTCTGAGGAACAAGGCTCGGGTTCACACGCTTAAACCCTACCTGTCATAAGGTTGCTAAACTTTTCCCTAGGGCTGGTACTACAATATTTACTGTATTGGCATGCTGTCTTCTCTGTTCGACTGCTGCGTGATCGTATTATAACATGTCCTGTTGACAAGGACTAAACTCAGATCGCACTGCGTGAAGAGATAACTGTGGCCTTGATCGCGCCATGGTGAAACCAGCGTAAATGACTGGATGCCAAAGGAGTTATTCCCCGTTGTTTTCAGATTAAACAAGCTTAGAATCTGGCCTTCAGATCATGTTATTTCTCTAATTCAGCTGGGTGATATTTATAAATTCATGTAGCGGTCAAAATGATCCAATAAATGCCAGCACACAATCCCAGCACTTGCAAAACATCGAATGTATGTATTGGCACTTTTCCTATTTGCTGACTGCAGGACAAATAGGTTTCGTATTGGGACATCAAAGTCTGTTTCAGCAACTGGATGCATGACAAAGCCATGTTATAATCTGGGTACTGATTACGGCATCGAAACATGTTGGCTCAGCACGTGGTAGGTTTGGATGTGTAGATAGATCAACTTTTTAGTGGCCCATGGCTTGATTTCAGCGCGGAGGTGGTTGTCAGCATATTTGTGCTAATTAAGGAAACGGCATGGGAAACTCCTTTCCACTGCAGATACAGCCAGAGCTCAGGAAACGTCACTGCTCCTCAATGTGGTTCATAACAACCAGTTTGTCTTGAAGTAAAGAAGCAGCTATGTGTCCTAACTGTATTGCTAAACTGCGATGAAGCCTGTTTGGGTCTTGTCCAAGTCTTGTGTTTTTACCTGTTTCTGGAGGATGGATTGAAGGGTTCGATCACAAACAGATGAGAAGAGCGTTTTAGCTGTGTTTGGGGCCGGCAGCGCAGGGTTAGATTCTCTGCCTTGACTGAGTTCATTTCTAATATTGACAGTAACTGAACACCGAGAAATAAACACAAGTTTGTGCTCGTGCTTCGCTGGAACAACTTCCTTGCTGCTGAAAATAACGCCTTTGCCCAACAGTAACTCTTTTTTTTTTTTTTCACTCCGGCAGTGTTTTGGATATGTTCTGCTGCCCTTAACATATTCCCATGTTCAAGTTCCTGAGAAGACAGACTGGAACATTGCCAACACCATTAAGTCCTTTCTGTTACACTGAGTCAGCTGCTGTGATTTTACCTTTGCTCTTGGTCAAAGTATTACACTCTATTATCTTTTTGTTCTTTTTTTAAACATAAGAAATTACAAGTGTTTGTTCCATGTGCCTACATTTCCTCCTACTTCAATGACAAAACCAGCGAGCGCATTACTTTTATTATTAATAAGACAGGTAGACCTAGAAGCCCTTGATGTTTTCCCAAGGGATTCACAGCCCAAACATAAAGGACGAAAGAAATGGGAGAAATTAAGTGTCTTTATTTGCATTTATGAACGGGGAACTGAGGTAACCACAATTAAAGGTGTGCTTAATTCCTTCTTATTGAAAGGCCAAACAAAGAGGTCTTCAGTGAGGCTAAAAACAGACCCAGGACCAGCAGGCCTCCCTTCTGCAGGTAGCTCTGGACACGGTTCTGCTCTCCGGCCCCGGCAGTGCCCAGTCCGGCACAGCCATACGTCCACCTGAGCTCACGCCAGCAGCCCAGCCCCTTTTGCCAGCACCTTCGCTAGGTCAGCACGGTTCTCCTGTTCCCGGTGCAAGGTGCTCCCAGAGCTGCTGGCCTTCTGCCCCTTCTGCTTTAATAAGAGTTCTTGCTGAGTCGACGTCTGCAGTGAGGGCTCGTGATGGCTGCTTGTGTTGACGGTTGAAGGCCTCCAGAACGGCAGCCACTGAGAAATGACGGCCGTCTGTCGGAGGTCATGGCAGACCTTCCCCAAGTGCCAGTCCATGGGAAGAGTTTTGCAGGTCTTAGAAGTTGAAGGTGGAGTCAGCTATAACCTGACTTACCTTCCTGGGCATTTTGAAGTCTGGTGAAACATGATGCATAATGACACTTATTCTGCCTTTGCAAGTAGGAGACTGCCTTTATGCCGGTGTCTCATCGGTGAACCTCACCTCAATGCAGAGTGCTTATTCAGATGTAACCACGAAAATGAGGGCTGGCTAAATAATGCCTCCGACTGAAAGGATCCACTGAAGCTCACTATAATGATCTTAATGACGTCCAATTCAGCTGTGTCTGTGCTACCAGAGTGCAAAGGTAATTATGGAAGTGCTAAATACTATTATTATTTGATATTAGTGACAGGGTGGGGGTGAGACCTGGTGAGTCCTTCCCCCATCTGGCCTAGAGAGGAATGAGGGTTGCCCCCTTCCCTCCACCCCTCTCAAGGCCTGGGAAGGAAGGACCGTGCGGGCAAGCTGGAGCCAGGATCTGCTCCCTCTTCCAGCTTGGCTCTTACTTTGCCTCCGTGGTGTCCGGAGGTGGCTCCTTTGCACGTGCAGCAAACTGAGAGAAAGGAGAAATGCCTCCGCACCACCTTCCTGCCTCCGTCTTGGCAGCAGAGGAAGCAAACATGCCCTCTGTCTCCGTCCCCGCGGGTTTTGCCGGCCTTTCCCTCAGTTTACTCTGTCTCTCCCGTGGCCCTCTGGCACTACCTGATCTTGCTGCATTTTCCCTTTGTGCTCTCTCCTTACCTGTTTGATCTCAGCTGGGCCCCACCGACTCAAGAGCTCCTTGGCTTGCATGGGATTTCCCTTTCCTCTGTGTTGGTGGCTCAGACTCTGAGGACAAGGAGGGGGGCATTCAAACCTGGCTTTTTAGGGGTCTCGGACCAGATGACCTCCTGAGGTCCCTTCCAGCCTCAATTATTGTGTGATTTGGAGGCCCTGGCTCGCTACCGACATTGTTCTAGCCCGGGAAAGCGCTAACCCTTTGACCCATGAGGAGTTTTTAAGGAAACAGTGATAACTTACATGGTTAACAATTTGCTGCCTGACTTTTGTGTAGGACCCAACAGACTACATGGTCTGTGGGAACCCTCCGTGCTGCCAGGGTCTGTACGGCAAAGCTGCAAGCACCAGCCTTGCAGGCCCTCCCGGATCGCGGGTGAAACAGTGAGAGCTCATTCTATTAGCTCTGCTCACTGACCGTGCCAGCCTGCGCCAGGAGAAACCTGTGCGGCGGTGATTCAGACTGAAATGATTACTTGACCCAAAGGAAGGCTTGATGATACACTGAGGCTGGGACACACCAGCAATGATTATAAAATGATTCATTGCCTCTGCTCTGCCATTCAAAACATCCTCGGTATTGCACCAGCAGGGCCGTTCATGGAGGCTGCCAGAAGTGATATTTGCACCCTTAGCTGCCACCTTCTCACCGAAGCTTTCAGCCAGTGCCGCTGGCGTGGTGCTTGTCTCCCTCTGGTCATGCCAACACCAGAGAAGTTTGCTGGCAGGGGAACAGGTCCCTGAGGCTGCCGTGCCCACTACAGCCGGGCATCTCCTGCGGATCGCATCCATCCTCACCCGCAGAGGGTTTGGCCACAAGTGTAGTGCAGCCAGGCATCCCAGCGTCCCCCCAACGCCATCCTGTGCTGTGTGGAAGCACATCGTTGGACTTTAATGCTAAAGTGAGGGGCAGGTGGGAACGCAGAGTCCTGTAATTTGCACATCATTCTTCAAAACTCTCATAAATTCTTTGCACTGCTGTTCCTACTTCCATTTTTCCTGCTGGCAGGAGTGTGGAGCCCACACAGCCCAGACTACTCCTGTGTTTCTTTTATAGAGGGGCACGTACCTTACTCCTTTCATTTCTCACGCTGCTGTCTATACTTTCCTTCTTCCTGTTCCACCCACCTTTTTGTCCTTCGGTCTTCTCCTCTTCTTCTCCAGATTTTCTCCTGCCAGATCCGTGCGCTTACACGGTTTCACCAAAATGGTCTGAGTGCACTGACTACATCTGTCTTGTCCTGCTAAACGCTTCCCAAAGCACTGAGATTACTGCATGCAGAGCAGGGAAGTCCTCAGCACCTGGGAAGAGCCATTTTTCCTGACCCAGGAACTGATACTGCTTGTGGCAGTTTGCTGGAGGCCCTGGTAAGATCTGAGGCACGGAAAGTTTACTCATGTTGGCTGGGACTCCCAAACGTGTTGGGGCTAATAACGCACACGGCTTGTATTGTGCTTTCCCTGAAGCCGAGTTGAGCAACGTGTTAGTTAACAAGTTAGGCACTACTCAGAGCTCCTAAACCTCGTGTTTTGCCAGTGACAAAGTTGCAAACTTGTTGTACAATGCTCCTGATGTTTTCCGTGTAGTGTAATGGCCAAGCTCCAGCAGAGTTGTGCTCCATCCTCTTCGTCTTACAGTTCTGCCAGGACTTTTTTCAAATTTAAGCCTTCGGCTGTCATGCACTCTTGCCAGCTATCCTATATGTCTAAATAACTAGGTAAACTGGAAAATAATCTATCCAATGAATGTAGCCATTTCTTCCTGTGAGTGAACTGTCTTCAAACTGCCTTTCGAATATGTTTTACGTGCAGTAGTATTATTTGTGCTTTGTCTAAGCATGTGCTAGCTATGGATTCTCTGTGCGCTCTTGGATATAACTGTGGTTTTAAGTACCCACCGCTGGTTATTCATAGCGCACATTTAGTCATTTAACAAATATGGTATTAGTTCTGCTCTCTAAGTGGATGACTAATGCTCTTATAAATAGGAGGAATGTGATCTGAAAGGTCACGTGAATGTTCCCAGTGTGAACATATCCCCAAACTATGAGACTTCTCATTCCAGGAGCACGCTTGCAAAAAAGAAAATGCTCATTATTAGGAAGAAGAAAAAGGGTTCAAAGCAATTTCTCTGCTTTAACTCAAACAATTTGCAATTGTTTGTTGAGTTTTGCATTGCAAAAGGCTTTTGCAATGCTGGTTTCTCTCTGCAATCTCTCCTGACCTGCTTGGAAACATAGGAATTGCCCCGTTGGAACAGTCCTGATCTCTCTCCTGTGTCAGTGCCCTCCCTTGGAACACAACGGGACCTGAATATTTCTTAAGTAGATATAAGAAACATCCTTTAACTTTCTTCCTAACCTCTTTCACATCCCATTGGAAAGCACGACAATGCCTAACACTGGATTCCAAAGGAAATGAGAAGAGTGCCCTGTCTGTAAACCGACGGTTTTCCTCAGCTCAGTATCATGGAGAGAAGATGCTGCCCTGCCCGGGAGGTGGAGGAGGAATGGGGGGTGCTGCCTCTGAGGTGGGGTGCTTCCTAATGCAGCCCCCCGAGAGGTTGGGTTTCTCTGTTGGAGAACACAGGAGGTAAAATGCAGCAGATCAGCTATGCAGGCACCCTCGTCTTTTCACAAAATAACTGAATGCCGCTGCTCTCCTGCCATTGCAAGGTTTGGTTTCTATTCACAGGAATACAAGGCTAAGGAAGGGAGTACCGGTGGCCTTAGGACACCCAGCTTCATTTCATGGCTGAGCCACAGACTCACTGAGGGTATGTCGGTAGCAGATGCTTAGCCCGGGTTTGAGCCCAGTCTATCTTCACGCACTGCCTGTTTGGGCAATTAAAGTCCTCGACTGGCCTGCGGCAGTCCCTTGGTCAAATCTGAGGCTCTCCTTGGCTGGAGCGGTGAGGGGAGGGCCATCATGCTGGGGCTGGGGCAGGAGGTTCCTGCGTGCCAGGGGTTGGGCTGCTGATGCTGCAGCCACTGTGATGCCAGCCCAGTGAGGTACCTTGTCTGCTTGCTGCGGTGTGAAGTCAAAACGAAGCCCTACCAGTGGGGAAAGAGGCAACCATGGCACCATCTTCCCCCCTGTCTACAGCTCAGGTATGCCCAGGTTGCTGACCTGGTAGGCTCTGGGCTGGTGGAGCAAAGCAGGATGAGATGCTCCTGGGAGCAGGTTCAGCTCCCAGCGGGGAGGGGGTGCTGGCTACATCAACACTTCTCTGCTCAACCTCTTCAGGGTCAGATGTGATGGTTTAAGCCACCTGTAGCCAAAGTTAGTTTGACTTTGCACTGGAACAAAGTGGAGGAGAGGACTTGCATGGCTAGCTCAGACATACGTCCTGATCGAAACAGAGGCAGGTACATTGGGTCACTGGCCAAAGCCCGAGGCACAGCCCTGGGTGACATGTGGCTGTGTCTGTGCTAATAAACCAGGCAGGGGCAGGACCTGTGCTCTGCTTTGCGGCTGGCCATGGTGTGACAGAGAAACCCTCTTGCCCTCCAAACCCATGTGGCCACATACAGACTACCTATTGGGAATGGTCCTGGCCCATGCTAACTCCTGGGCTGTGCTTGGGAATGATTTGGGAGAGTTCGCTGGTTGGCCTGGGACAAAACTGTACCTGGGACTGCTCTAAGAGCTGGAGGGATGGATGGTTGAGCTCCCCAACTCATGCCCTGAGTCACTGACTTGGTTTTCTGCTCTAGATGCTGCCAGTCAAGTTACTTAGTGTGTGAGATAAGAAAGAGAAAGCTCTTCCCGCTTCATTTCTAGCCTTTGTCCCTTCGTGCCCTCTCTCACACGGTGGTAAGAGTGCATCCTTACCTGCAGAGCAGTGACACTGCCGGAATTGGATACATCAGAAAAGTGGGCTGTGGTACAGGCGAAAGTCCAAATTCACTGCAGTGGTTTATGGAAATTTGATTCAGGGAAGAGTTGGGCCTATGGAATACACATGCCATAAAGATGGTATTCCCAGTTCACAGGCCCATTGTAATTTCATCCATCCTTATTATACAGTTACAGAAATGCATTAGCATTAAAAAATGTGGGCTAAAAGCAGTCAGTTGTGTCCTACATTCTCCTCCTGCCAGCCTTTGTCTTGACTTTAGGTTGCAGATTAGAAAGGACAGCTGAGGATCTGGGTCCCCCCAAGCAGTCTATACACAGGCAAGAAGTCCCAGAGATTTGACAGACTATACATGATGTTTCCTTCTGCGCACACAACGTGTTTGCTGACTTCGGCAGTGTCAGAGGTTTGATTTCAGTGGAAGACAGTATATATAAATGGTACTTGACTGAGCAGTGCATATGCAGGGCTTATGAACCAGTGTGCATGTCTGCATGTGCATGCATTACAATACCAGGGCAAAGGTGGCTGCAATGTATTATTTACTTGCTGGCGCAGATTTATCTGCCTGCCTTAGGGACTCCTGGCTCTTGTCTCTCAGATTTTGTTCCTAGAGAAAATTTCAGTGCGAAGAACTGTGTGTGAGGGTGCTGTCCTAGCGAGGCTAGCGTCGGGGGGCTGAGTGGTACATTTAAACTGAAATCAAGTGTTTCACCCAGGTGATTTTGGGTGTGCTGATATTTGCTTGTTTGTGAATGCATCTGGATTTCTCCTCTCCCTTGGTCAGTGGCAGAAACATTTTTCTTATTGATGGCAAGTAGGTGGTAGTGGGGGGGACAGGTCTTGTTTGTGGCTACTGGCCAGCTGACAATCGACGGTGAGAAAAAGATAGGAAGAAAGGAACGGATAGTGTAATTACACCTGACAAGGATCAGCACCACACTACATGTGCTATATTTGAAACCTACACACATAAACGCATAAAAGAAAACATTCAGGTTGTGGAATCGGGTTCTTCCACAGAGCAGCCACAATTACATAAAGAAATAAGAAAAGGATGGTTTGGTTTTTTTTTATACCGTGGTGCTGGCAGTCAGAGCCTCCCCTCTGACTGCGCCTGGGAGAAGAGTGTGTTAAGTGTGAGCAGAATAAATGTTCGGTCCGTAACCAGCAGGGCAGACACCCGCGTAGCACCTTCCCCTGCCAGCTGGGTGGCAGGGGCAGGCACCGCGACGGGTCAAAAGCAAACCCAGTTATAGTAGGTCTTGAGCAAGGTCCTCAGAGGTGACTGTTGGAAAAATGCACCTACGTATTCCAGATGAGAGATCTTTTTTCAGCGCTGTTCAAATCTTGCTCTCCGCACTTGGACAAACGCAGACCTGGTTTTGCTGCGTTTCTGAACAGGAGCCATTTTGCAAAGGAGGAAAGAGCAGCACCTACCCTACTCCTGAGCTGCCGTTTCTCTCCTGGGCTTCAAGAAAACCAGAAAGCAAGCCCCCAAAGCTTTTTCCTTATCCATAACAGAACAAAACAGGATTTACCTTTGAAGCAGTTACAAGACAGGCTTTGGAGTGTTCTTACAAGGGTGAATTTAGATGCCAGAGAGTGGAATTTCCAAATACATTTCCCTTCCTACACCTTTTCTTTTTCATCTCCATAAATCTGTGTCAGTTTTTAAAGAACCTATTTTGGGGGGTGGGGAGGGAAAAGGGACAGAAGAAGTGATGAGCTATTCAGAGCTAAAAGAGGAGATTCATGCTGCCAGAGGTAAGACTGTAGAAAAATGTGTCAGCGTAGCAGATGATAGTTCTCCTCTCTTAATGCCTCTCCTGAAGCATCAAGGTGTACGTGTTTCTCAAAGGGGCTGTACATCTCAGAGGTAGTCTATGAACTGCACGTTGAAATGGTTGCCATGGCAGTGACTGAGTATAAGTTAGGAAGCGTGATTAGCCAGAGTTGGCCTAAATAGCTGAAGGGAAGGAAAAAAGAAAGAAAGGAAAAAGAAAAAAAAAAAGGCCAAGGACTTTCTGTTATTTCTAATACAGACCCATCGGCATTAGACTGTGCTAGGAAGAGGAAGCAGGGCTGATGGAGAGGAGCTTGCAGGAGTGTGGTCCGCACCTCAGCCCCAGCCGGGGTACCACCAGCATCACACGCTGCTGGGGGACCTTCGCCCCTTACGATGTGCCAGCCCAGCAGCTGGGCACTGGGAAGGGTCCATCAGTACGGACCAGTCCTGTTAGCGTTAATTCGGCGAAACGGTACTTCTCCAGAGTTGGAGGCGAGGCCAGGGCACTGCTTGGCTTTCAGCGACCAAGAGAGCACGGTCACAGAGCTCTCCTGGCTGATGTGGGCCATAGCCATGACAGAAAGCAGGAGTCTGGCCTGCAGAGAGGTTGCAAGACTTGCCCACTAACCTACATCTGCTTGAACCGGGCCTCTGAAAGGTATCCCATCTTCTTTCGGAGCCTGAGAATTGGAGAACGTAGCCCTTTTTGCTAATTCATTGCAGTGGTTAATCACGCTTGCTCGTTAAAAAAAAAAATTGCACCTTATATCTAATTTAAATGTGTATGGTATTAGCATTCAGCCTCTGGTACATGCTGTGTTCTTCTCTGCTATATTTGAAAAAAAAAATAAATCATTTCTTGAGATCCTGTGGGTTTTTGCTATGAAGGTTTCTTATGCACTAGAGTCACTTTTGAGCTTGTTTTTGAAGAAGTGAAGAAGCAGAATTCTTTCTATCAAAGGATTTTCTCTTAGCTGTTCTCAGGGAATAGTGGAAGACTGGGAGACCAAGGTGAAGATGTCTCAATATCAAGTCTGGGTGGAAAAACATCCTCTCTAGGAGCTGTAGAGTGCCACATTAGGGGGGCAGATGCCCAGTGTAAAATCAACAGAAGAGATTTATGCAAGCTGAGGGTACGCAGGTAGGTGTTTGCAGGAGCAGAACCTCTCATAGCCCAATTCTCTTCTCTCGTAGCTTTCTAAAATAGAGAAGTTTAATTTACGTTAGCCTGGAGTGCTTCTGCTTCTTAGTGCTTTGAGTGAGACAAGATACGAATCTACTCAGGCCAATCCATAACATTTGGCCACTTACCAAGGATATTTTTCTCCCCTCCTGTCCTAAGGGATCTGTAGGTTCCTCCTTTAAGAGGAGCACATACCAGCAGTACTTGCGGTGGTTAATGGGCCTCTGTTTTGGCTGGTGGAGCTGGGGTGAAAGAAATCATACGGCCTGCACTTTAGGAGAAAGAAAAGAAAAACCCACAAGACACCTATTTGCCCTGCATATCAGGTTGACTTTTGCCGTTATTTGCAGGAGTCTCTTCCACTTCTTGCACCTCCTAAATCCTTGCCATCCAGGTTTGAGAGCTGGGACTATCTTCTTTGGCACCAAGTCAACAATACGTTTTTTAGCACCAGCAGCCATTCATATTTTACATTAGTTTTCTTCTCTGTTCCTTTCAAGCAATAATCATAAATATCAGCTTTCACTCCTAGAACGCCTTTTATCCCAGGGGCTCCCAAAGCACTTTCCAGGCTTAACAAGCTTATTGTAGAGTACTTCTTTAGAAAGGGTGAAACTTGCTTCCCATTAAAGCCTGATTTTGGGAAGAAAAAACCCTGAATTATAATGTCTTCAATACATGAGGGAGCCTTTGCAGCTGTTATTTACTGTACGTGTTGCCTTACCAAAAAAGATTGCTTCTTGCTCCTCCACCCCCCCATCTCCCCCTGCTTAATCCAGCAGTGCTCGGTTACCTGGGGGAGAAGAGTGCAAGTAATGAGAGACGACCGTCCCCTGTGATCTGAGGAAGTGCTTTTTTTTTGGTATTGCTGCTTTCAACAGTTTCTTCTGGCAACTCCATTTCTATCCAGTCTATTTTCTCTTTATCGGGGCAGATGTCCTGGGGCAGATGTCCTAGTGCAGAGTTGAACGTCCCGTGGCTTTAGCCAGAGAGGTCACCATCCACGGTTGGGCTGTGCTAAGGATCATGTGAGAAACTCTAGTCCTCTTCAGGACAAGGTCAGCTGGCCTAATTTAAGTCACATTCCCCTGCAATCAAAGCAAAGCCGGTTGCTTTGCACTGAAATGAATCACGAACTTTCAGACGGTCCTTTATTTGGCTCATCTCTGGGAGCAGTAAGCCCAGAAGAGAAGATTGTTGCCGGTAATTTCTGAACTGAAGAATTTGTTTCCTAATGAATCCTATGATTAATTTTAGGGCAGCTTGAATCCAGCCAGTGTCAATTCATTTTCATTGGTTTCAGGAGGACTCAGTATGGTGGGACCTGTCCTTCTCATGATGCACAGAGCTTTCTTCCATGCCAGCTTTCTTCTATGTGTCTCTCCTCTGCTTGGTGGAGAGGGGCCCAGGTGAGGCACACGAACTCCCATCGCTTCTCCAAGGACACACGGAGCGCCTGCGGTAGAAGGAAAAACAAAAGCCCTATCTCTGGTTCAATTCTTCAACCACACAAACATAATTTATCAACATAGATAGCTTTAGACGAAAGATATATCAAAGCGTATTTTTGGCTGCTACCTTCAGAGGTAGAACTAGATCCCTGAGGGAATGCAAGCAGTGAGATACGATCCAAGTATCAAAATCCCCATCTTCTTACTGTGCCTCCTCCTCTCTCACACTGGTCGGGTTCACAGGGAAACCATTTCTTGGGGTTTTGTCATCTACTCCCATCAGTAGATTTTGGTTCAGAAATGCATTTTTGTTCTTTTCTGACAAAACCGCTGCCTATTTAAACACTAACTCTGAAGATCTGTAAATTGGCAAAGGATCCAAAAAGAATAATGAACCAGCAGTTACTGTTTACATTGGCCACCTTGTATAAGTGCTGATATTAGCATTTCTGAAAGGATTCATTCATCACCCAAAGAAGGTTTCTACCTGTGAATAAGAGCTTGCTCGGGAGGGCCTGCGTGCCTCCTTTCCTCTGTCAACAAAGCTTACAAACGTCAAGAGATGATTTTGCAATGGATAAAAGAGATAAAATACCTATTATTTCAGGATGAGAGTAAGCCACTGAAAATATTCCATGCCTGTTTCTGACGGTGTAATGAAAGCAACAGTAAATTTAAAGAAAAATCTTGTTTAATTTCATGTGTCTTGTTTGTTTGTTTATTTATTTAGAAACTTGAATATATATATTGAATGTAGCTCTCTTGGGCTTTTTTTTAAATTAAAATCCTACGATACAACCTCGAGCCCAGTGATTAGTTCTCATGGCACGGAAAATAGAGTAGACCTGCGCTGGAAAGAGCAACGGCAGTTGAAAACATTTTGCCCTTTCCAGACTATGACCTCTTCTGGGGATGTCAGCAAAATAAACATCCTTTTATGAAGTACCCTGAAGTCTTCCTTACCTCCTGCTGTTTGTCACACTTGTTGCAATTTGCCTTAAATTAGTCGCCTTAACGCCAAGGTGCGTGATGCTGTTTTGCTTAAAATAAGAGGTTTGTGTGTTCTGCAGTGGCTCAGCTGCCATCAGTCGTGGCTCAGAGATGGAACAGGTCTTCTGTGTGGCCAGTGCGTTTGGTCCATCCTCATGCTGCAGGTCAGGGGTCTCTCAGCAACGGAGGACACATAACAACAGCGTTTGTGTGGGAGACAAAAACGTTCAGTCTCTGTGGGATGCCTACATTTTGACTAGGATTCCTTGGGATTCTGTAGGATGAAGATCAAGCTCTTTTTCAGGTACGTTATTATGTTATAACCTGTAAGATACCAGTTTTCTTTTAACTTTTGGACTGCTTCACTTTTAGGCTGGAAGCAGCTGAGGGCTAGGGCTCTTCGTGGGCACTCACACAGCTCCTGGCATGGTACAGCTTCAGTTCTGGCAGGAGACTTAGGCCATTGCCGCAATCCGAATGCACATTTAAAAAAAAATAATGAAATGTCTGGAAGCTAACCTGCTTGCAAGTGCGAAAGCTGGTGCTTTGGGAGCACTGTGTTTATAAAGCAGAGGAAGAGAGCGAGCGTGAATGAAATAAGAGACGAAGGACCAGCCTGTTGCCTTCTGTGGGAAGTCCTCTTGGAGAGGTGTGGGTCTCTGAGAGCCATCGGCCCCATGAGGGTCATCCCCCCACCCGAGAGGTAACGCTCCCTGCTTCTCAGGGGCTGTGATTTCAGCCTGCAGCTCTGTCGCACAGAGGGAGCAGAAATAACGCTAGATACCTCTAAAGGGGTAAACAGGTACGTAAAGGGCCGGCTGTGCACATAAGGGATTTCATCGTAAGCAGTCGGAGAAGAGATGCCTGCTCGGCAACAGGCAAACACTTCTCCGCACAGAACCAGGATAATTTCCCTTCAATCCGGAGCGGATTGCCAGCAGTCTCAAACATAATCCTCACGGTATTACTTCCAAAGATGAAACAAGGGTATTATGGGGCACCACTACGGAGGCGGGTAATCTTTAAATATAGCTGAAAATTGCCTGGTTTAATGCTAACAAACCCTAATGGTGAGGAAGACAAGACAGGTAGCAGCACTGATACAGCATAATATAATGTGATGGCTGATATAAACGTGACTCATTCTAGCCAGAGGCTTTAGTATAGGAAGTCGGATAAAAGATATAAAAACAAATCTGAATTTTTTTTTTCCTTCCCGGTGAAGGTCACTGCCAGGAATAGCATGGGAAATAATTAATGGAGGAAGAAATGTTCCCCTTCAAATTAGACGTATTGTCTTGCTTCACAGTTTTGTTCTCCTCTTTGGGCTCCCGTAACAAACACCGGCAAACACGCAGGGCCTCTCTCCCTGCGGCCGCTGACAGATATCCCACCCGGCGGGTAGGACGTGCGGGGGCCCGGCTGTGCAATGCTCACGGTGTCCGTGAACGGGTGCCCCCCTCCCTGGCAGCGCCCCCACCAGCAATGCGCTCAACGGGCCCGGCAGACTGAATGGGGCTCTATGCAACGGCCGCCAATTTTCCCGCGCAACACGGAGGTGCGGTGCCAAGGCTGTGTGTGAGAGCCCGTGCAGCCCGCCGCTGAGGGGGTTTCACCCCTTTCCCTCCGCTCCCGAGCCCTGGGCAGGTGGGTGTTCTTTCCAACCCCCACCACCGGTCCTACTCCCTCACTCCCTGCGCTTCATGTGGGAAGACATGGATGACACAGCGACCATTGCACTTGCGGTGGCATGGGCTGTTCTCTGCTCATCCTGTGGAGATCTGGGAGGCTCTGATGTGCTCGTGTGCTCCTCATGACCAGCACTGCACTTACAGATGTGCGAGGGCAAAGGGAAGCCCCGCAGCTGTACGTGCAACGCCACCCGGGGCAGGAGCCGTCCGTGATGCAGCCCAGCTGCTGCGCGGGAATGCGATGCTGCAATTGAATTCCCTTTCCTCAGAGTGCTGTTTGAGTGGGGAAGGGCAAGGGGAGAAGTGACTGCCTCTGCTTCATGTCACCATCCTGGAGGCTGGAAACCGGGCCGAGGGGCTGCTGCTCCCTGGACCACTGGTTTGTTTTCTTCCAGGCGGACGTAGCAGGGAGGAGAGCTGGTGGGAAGCTCGGAGCTTCGCTCTCCCGACTGAAATCTCCTGCACGTGACTCTGTCCCTTCTGCCATGAAGGACTGGTCATGTTTTCCATTCTTGACTCCACATGGCTGTTCTGAACATCCCAGGTTACCTGTGCGCAAACCAGCTGCCTTTCCCACTGCTTGGCTCTTGACAGCTCACCGTGCCTTCATCGCTGCTCAGCGCCCGCATACCGGGGTCAGTAAGGCAGTCAGCATGGTGTTAAGCTACATTCATTTTCGGAGGGCTTTTCTTTTGGGAGCCCAGGAGTTCAGATCCTCCCTCTCTCAGCAGGCTCCTGACCCTGCAGTGGACTTTCGGAGGTAGGAGCGTTGCAGAAGTTCCGAGTACCCTGCAGCTCTCGCATAGCACAGGAAAAACCTATTACGGGAAAGCTGCTAATAGCAGAGGTAAGCTCTTACCCACATTTTCCACTGGTGTTACAGACTGGAGAATCAGCTTGTTTCAGCCAGGTTCCCAAACTGCTTTTTGGTGTTTATCCAAAACGAGCCTGTGCATTGAGGTTTCCTACCCCAAAATTGTCTGACCAAATGAAAAGAATGATCTCAGTTGCACAGATGCTCCTCCATCTGGTCCTGCAACTAGAGTGGGGCCAGGACACAACCCCAGCTGGACTCCGCTCTTCTCCCCTAAAAGGAGCCATTTGAAGATGTTGGAACTCGGTCCAGATCTGATTTTCACAGCTGACCCCTCTCTGTGTGGCGAGTAAAATCCTGATGCAGAAAGCTTTAAGGCAATTCAGGAATGTGGCCGTGCATAAATGTAGGGCGTCTGGTTGGTAATGCTCACAACGCTGTTCAGTCTGGAGTGTTTGGGGATGAAAGAACAATCCCGTAAAGATGATCTATCACTTGCATATCTTCACGTTGACTTGAAGTTTGGCCCTTCCATTCTGCTTGCTTTCTCACTTTCCAAGGCATGTGTGTTGCTCTTCTAGCCATCTCCTTAGGGTCATGAGGTGTGGGGTCACGCATTTGCTGATCTGGGGTTTTCACAGCTGCTGCTCTTTGAAATGGTTGCAAGGGATGCTGAGCTGGGCGAGATGACCTGTTGCTCTCCGGTTTATTTCTTTATAGTATCTCTATCAAGAAAGACTGTAAGACATATAATTCAAATACTTCTAGATCACTGTAGTCTTTGTCAAACTCAAATGTTATGACTCCTTGTGAATGTGGGGTTTGTGAGCTGTTTTACTACAGCTTTTATTCTCTTTTTGGTGAAAAAAGCAATGATGTGATTCAAGCTTTTCCTTCTTCCTGCTGTTTTTTGCACTAAAATTTACCGTATTTGCAAACAGACGGTGCCTATGTTAGCAGCTGGCGTGGTGCAGGGGGAGCAGACCCATAGAAGTGGCTGTTGGGGGCTGCGGACTGGCTATGTCAGGGCATTTACACCAGCCTGCCTCTGTGCTGGGTCCCAGGGACCCGGCGCTCGTTAGGGGTTGGAGCATGGGAGATGCACTCCTGGAGTCCATCTCCTGGTTTCCTTTCGCTCAAAGGGAATCCAGTTGAAAAAAAATTCCTCCCTGATGTAAACTGAAACATGGCAAGTGGGACAAATGGGAGTTTTGCCTCATAAACCCACTCCTGATGCAAAAAAAGCCAGGCACATAGAAAAACCGGTCAAGAGACCAAGGTCAAGAGAGCAAGCCCGGAGACATCGCTTTGCCCTGAGGTCCCACACGGTTCAAATGTGTGGCAAACGGGTCAGTTATTTGGCTAGTGAAACAGCTGTTTAGCTTGGTTGAGCAGCTCTCATTCTTTTTTTTTTGGATATAGCTGCTATTTTTCCCTTCTCATACGCTTCCCCAACCTTCCCCATTTCCAAACCCTCACTCAGCATATAACGTATACATACGATATACGTGTGTGTGCGCAGGCAGTTGTGGCTGCTGCCGGGATTTCCTCCCAAACAATACCTGTTGTGCTGGCCACAGCGGTTCTCTTGGTTCCCATGCTCAGAGCAGTTTGAGTTTCCTGCTGGCTCAGCAGCAAGACTTTCAGGGCTTTTTATACTTATTCTTCTTCGGGAGCCAAGCGGAGGAGCGCAGTTTGCCTGTGAATAGCGAGCTGGCTGGGCAGGCGGCAGGAAGCTTGCATATTAAACCGTGTGAACTTTGAGGAGGGGAGGAAGGGGACCCGGGGCCGCTGGCTGGGCTTTGCGAGGCGTTTGCTGCAGCCTTCTGCCTTCTAAACTCATCATCTCAGCGTAGGGATGCTCCCCGCCAAAGGAACAAAAATATCTGTAAAATGGGAGTGGAAAGAGAGCTGAAAAGGGAATTATAGAGGAAACACGGGGAGGGCTTGGAGGGTGAAGAAGAGTGAGGAGGCCTGGGTTTTAATTATTCACGTGGAAACTTGTGCGTGGGTTCTCTGTACGGAGGGATGCCACAGCACTTTTTGTTGTGCTGCTGGGCTCATGGGCCCGCTTGCTCATCCCCTCGCTGCCCCAGCAGTGGCTGCACTGTATTCTCTGGCTAGGGGCAGCTTTTCTGTATTGCCCACGCAAAATCAAAAGCACAGAAATGAAAACACACGTCTCTCTTCCCCCCTGCACTCCCCCCTCTACTCTTTTCTGTTGCTGTCCACAGAGATTACTAAATAAGCGAGTTCCCGTTCGCAAGGACCAAGCATCATGGTGTGGCTATGAAAGAGGGGTTTGATGAGCAGCATCATGAAACGCCAGCGCCTGCTTGTCGGTCACAGGCGAAGCCATCCCTGGAGCAGGGAGAGAGGGGTTTCGGCAGATGCCATGGCTCTGCTGCAGGTGCAAGCGTGCCGGGAGCATCCTTGGAAAAAGGCGGGAGGTGAGAGGGGAAGGAAGGAAGGACGGGCTGAGCCCGTCTGCCCGCAGACCAGCTACCCACCTCCTGGTCGTGTCTGCACAAACAAACGAGGAAGAGGCTTTGCTCGTGCTTCGAAAATGAGGTGGCAGAGGATCACGAATGCTGCACGTGCTTCTTGAGCAAGAGTGACCCAATATGGGCATGGTGCCGTGGTGGGTGTTGGTGGGATAGCCCTGTGCAGGCCATCTGGAGGGGTGGCAGGGGCTGTGAGGCAGGCAGGAGCATCATATGTGTATGTAGGATCTAATTTTAGGGTGATGGCATGATGGAGAGAGCCAGTGGTGGGTGGAAATGCTCAGCAGAGTGACAGACCGGGAGATGCGGTGAGGCTCGGCTCGGTCAGTCATGCCGTAGCATCACTGTGAAGTGAAGCGACCCTCCTGGCCTGATCCAAAATAACAACAACCCACAGCTTTCCCTCTGTTTGGCAACACACTCCTCTGAGGGTTTTCTAAGGTGCCCATTACTCCAGGCTCTAAATAATGCACAAACACACAGTAAATCCGAGAGGCTGGGGCCCTTCTTCCCCTGCCCAGCTCAGCATCACTCTGTCTGGCTCCCAACCAAGCGCCAAGCAAGGCAACACATCTGCTTGGCACCTGCATCTCCAGGGTGTCCCCCCAGGATGGGTAGCCTTGCCCAGAGGTCCCTGAGGGCTGGGGAGATGGGGAGATAGGGCTCCGGGTCCCAGAGAGGGCTCGTGGGGAGCCAGTGGAGGTCCTAGATCGTCTAGATCCCAAGCAGTCTCTGCCCGGGCAGCTTGTGGCAGAGCACAGGCACCTCCAAAGGTAACCGGTGCCTTCATCATGGTCTTCTTAGAAAGTACAAAAGCAGTAGCAAAGTTGGGGAATTTACCATCAAATTCCTGCATTTTCTGTTCATCTCCTCTCCTGGCTGAGCAGAAGCTCAGTTTAAATCACATGTAACTGATAACTTGGGTGCCTCTGTTTTTAAGGCTATCCAACGTTTCTTATAAGACCAAATATTTAGTTGCCTGCAAACCCCTGAAAACTGTAACTGTTTACCACTTAGCTGTTTTTTTCTGTGCTGGATGTCTCTCTCAGGCTGAATGCATCTGGGAAGCTTCAGCAAAATATGTTTCTGCTTGCTTTCAAGAAAGAGACGAGAGAAACAATTTTTTTCTTCATATTCAAACATGTTCTTAAAGTGATCTGTTGAGAAACTCTAGCACTTTCTGCCTTTGGATGAGAGGCTTGAAATTTGGCAGATATCAGGAATGTGCCTTTGGTTGTTCTTCATTGGGGAAAAAAAAAGTTGAACTAAGAAACCTTGGGGGAGAAAAAAAAAAAGCCTCAGATCTCAGAGACTCAACAGAAACTTCTGAAGAGTTTGAAGCTGAATTCTCTGAAGGCACTTGCTTAGAGGAGACTGGTTGAAGTCTGGTGGCTAAATCAGAGATGAGAGTGCGGCAGGCACACTGCAGCCTCCTGCGCCAGGTGCAGAGCAACAGCTCTTTGAAATCGGTTTTCTGTGCTGACAGGGTCGCTGCGGTGCTGGGAACCAGAGCCTGGAGATGCTCTCGGATGTGCTCCTTTGCTGAGAGTTGGGCGAACACGCGGGAAGGCTGATGTTGGCCCGGGCTAGGACCTGGCCGAGGGAGGGAGGGAGCCCTACTGCAGTGTAAAGGCTGAGGACCCCCTGCCTGGAGAGGGGAACTGGTGGCAGATGTGGAGCTGGATGTGGGAGCAGGACCAAGGCAGAAGACAGGCTGGAAGGACCAGGAGGAGTCAAGGTTAGGAGTATCTCTTCCCACCAGATCTTACCTCCTGCAAAACCTGGGATACAGCAGATGCAGGGATTTCTGCTGCGCAGCAGTTGTCTGTTGTCAGCAAATATTTGGGGAAGGCATTGGCACAGGCTGTGACTCGTTCCTGCCTGCTCCCTCAGCAGAGGAGGTTGATGGGCTACCACTAGCCCCAGTTATTCTGCTTCTCAAGCACGATGGAATTCACATCTGAGAATAAGAGCCAGTCCCGCTGGTGAGTCATGCGGTGGCCAGTGTGATGCCGCATGATGGGATTCCTGCATTTTTGTTTCAGTTTGCTATCTGCAAATCAAGGAAATGACACAAACCCAACATAGACTGAAAGTATGGGAAGTTTGTAGGGTCAAGCACTCGGCGGTTAGAAATGCTTAACACTGCCCTTGCCATCTGATGGTGGCTCCCATATGCACGGGCGTCGTGATAGTGTTGGTTTTAGCTGCAGGATCAAATGCATATGTAAATATTTTTTTCCTCACAACAGCTCTACCTCTTTTAACGCCCAGGGTGGACAGTTCTTGGCAGGTGAGTAGAGGCTGTGTGGGGAAGGGTCCTCATCCTGCCTCGTTGCGACTTTGCAGGACAAGAGGATTCCCTGCTCCGCCTTCGTGCCACCGCGGACTCCAGCCCTCGGCGATGGTGATGGCAGGCAGCGTCTGTGTCCCTGGCCTGCAGCAAAACCGAAACAGATGGAGTCCTCAGAAAATGATCTGCCGGTCTTGAACAAGCCTGCATTGGGCACATGCAGAGTGAAGTTTTGTGTAACTTGACCACAGGTGGGAAAACTCAGGACGCTTGCGAAGGCACATCCCCCTTCCCTGGCTGAGTATTGGTACCAGTCTCTGGAGATAGAGGCGCTTAATCTCTCAATTTGAACAGAGCAAGCTAACATATATCTTGCTAATCTTCTTCTAGGAGATAGTTGAATTATTTTAGCTAAAAATTACCAAGAGAGTCTGCCCGAGGCAGACATCCAGCGTGGAGTATTTGAGCTCGAGCAGCTGAGCTTTGGCAAAGCTGTGCGTAGCGGAAAGCAGTCATTAATGGGAAGCGTTAAGCAGCTTTAACTCCAGACAACGCTCACAGGGGGAAATGAGAAACTTTGAGGGTGTGGATGGCCCCACCAGAAAAGACGTATGTGTATGCGTGAAATCCTGCCGCTACGCATTCGGTTAGCCGATCGCTAGAGGTGAATACTGACCTACGTTTGTACTGTGGCATTTGCAGGCTCCAGGGGTGGGCTTGCTGTTTTGCAGACTTACCGGTTGCTTTGTGGTTTGCTGTTGAGAAACGATATTTTAGTGATGGAAAAGGGTGAAGAGAAACAGGTTGGATTTCTCTTTACCTGTGGGCAGGGGGATGGGGACGCTGGCCCTGACCCTCCCGGTGCGGGGCACACGTGGTGTGGGTGCCAGGATGCTTTGCGGGAAGGTCTTGGCATCGCGGCTGTGAGCGATCCTGGGGACTCCTCCCCGCTCACCCGACAACCTCTATGCTGACGGAGGTTTTGGTGCAGGGGGATGGGGACGCTGGCCCTGACCCTCCCGGTGCGGGGCACACGTGGTGTGGGTGCCAGGATGCTTTGCGGGAAGGTCTTGGCATCGCGGCTGTGAGCGATCCTGGGGACTCCTCCCCGCTCACCCGACAACCTCTATGCTGACGGAGGTTTTGGTAGGGGGTTGTGAGGGCTGCCAGGGTTGGTGGTGAGGGGCTAGCAGATCTTCCTGCCAGTCTGCGTTTTCCTTTTCTGCAGGAAGAGGTATTTTGCTTTCTTGTTACTCTTCATCTAGAGCTGTGTAAACATCACTCTCTCCTTGATGTTGACACCTTCAAAAGATTTTATCTCCCTTTTAGGGATTTATTTACCCAAACTGTACTTTTCAGTTATTTAAGCTTGCCTTTAGATATTTGATTGTTGTTCATTACTGAATTCTGTCCAATATGCCGATGTCTCTGGCACACGAGTGCCTGCAGTTGCTGTCTCTGTTTAGGGGATGGCTCAGTCCCAGCAGCACGCTGCAGAGACAAGCCATCTTCCTTCGGCTCTATTATACGATGCTCTTCACCTCTCTGCAGGTCAAAATCAGGCCCTCTTATTTTCTAAACCAGCATCTAGTTTGCTACTCACTCTTATCCCTGTTAGGCCCTTTTCAGCAGTTGCTACAGATTATTTTTCCAAATATGTTTCCTTGCATTGCCCCTGTCCCAGGCAGGACCTGTTAGATGCTGTTTTCCTTCCCACTCCACCATTGCGGAAACCTTTTTTGATGAGACTGAAATTGTAACGAGAAACCGAAGCTTGCGCACTCTTCATCAGTACTAAATCCCAAATAATCCTTAAAAAAAAAAAAAGAATTGCTTTACAGGTTCGTAGTTCTCCAGTCCGGGAAACAATTCCTTCCCATCCGCCGCAGCGCTGTGCATTCCCTGGGGACTGGGCAGGCTGACAGGGGTGGTTGGGTTTCATGGAAAGGAAAGGACATTAAAATCACGAGCAAGGCTCTTCTGGAGAACGATGGGCCAGAGCTGTCTCAGTCCAACCCTTGGATATTCTGGGAACCAAGGGAACCAAGACCTGCATTCTGCCAAAACTTGAGCAGAAGTTTTAAGAGCTGATTGTTTGGACAGGTAAAAGCTTTGGAATGATATATGCACTTTGTATGTGCGGGTGATGCCTCATTTTTATATTAAAAGTGCATTAGGACATGAAAGGAGCCAATTTCAACCTAGTCTGCAAATGACACCTCAGCCCAGCCTGTGAGACATGCGCTACCTGAAGGGCATTTACTAGGACGTCTATGCGGATTTCGTTTTTCTTAAGAAACCTTTTTTGACTATTTCTTCCCTGCAGACATTAGAGGTGGAAATAGGATAGGTTTTGGACCTAACCTCACAATCAGGGAGAGAGGCAAAGGACTTTGTCTGGGTAGCTCCCCAGTACCATTGTGTTAAACCAGCAGCGAACTGGAAGCTTCTCCAAAGCTGTAGGAGCCAAATGTCCCACCCTGTTTGCCTGTGGCTCCGGGCTTAATTTTTCTCCTTTTCAGGTCTGAACCCTTCAAAGAGTTGTTTTGTATGGGTAAATAAAATCTAGCTACAGCCTATGGAGAGACCTGGAAACCATTTGGTGCAGAAAGATCACAGGACCCCAAGAATGAATGCAGACTTCTTTTTAACTGAAAATAATATATACATTTAAAGGGTAGAACATGCAAATACATTCATAATGGCCGCTATCAGGAGCTGCTGGCAGTTTCTGTGAGCAGAAAAGTCCTTGTCTTGGAGATTTCTGCTACCCCTCAGGCTCCTGTCCATTTCTATGCTGTTACTTGCAGAGTTTAAGCCCCATTAAGTTTAAGTGCATAAATTTTCTTTGGCTATTCAACCCCGGCCACTTTTGGGAAGGAATTGGCCAGAATCCCTGAACCTAAAATAATCAAACATCCGTCTTTCCATTAAAAAGGCTGCCATTTATCTGACAAGCAGTGCAAAATGGAATAGGTAGCTCAGTACGAGCATCCTTCGAGAAACCTGTTGTTGCAGAACCAGGC
The DNA here is from genome assembly GCF_000690535.1 of Cariama cristata. NCBI lineage: Eukaryota > Metazoa > Chordata > Aves > Cariamiformes > Cariamidae > Cariama > Cariama cristata. The sequence continues at coordinate 121,230 of NW_009635566.1, read as the reverse complement.
AAGTGGCTTGCACATAAGCAGATAAGGTACCTTTACCAACACCCATGTTGTTGCACGACATGCCAGTGTGTTTGGTTTCATAACACGTTACTTTTATTTTCAGCCTCCTGGTTTCTACCACTCTCTTTAGAAATATTCCAGCCACGATTTGTAACCTTGACAGGCTCATCTAAGGAGCATGGCCTTTCAGACGCTCCTTTCGCAAGTAGTTGTTGTGCTCCAGGAGAGGATGTCTTCATTTCAGGATTGTTCTGGGCATGAGAAATAAAAATCAAAATGGAGATGGTGGCCAGCACAAAGAATCAACCAAAGTAATTTTAATGACTTTCTTTCCGTACCTGCCAATCCACCCTCCCCTGCAGGAAAAACAACTCTCAGACAAATAAAGCATATGGCACAGAAGATGGAGCGCTGATGCCAAGTTTGTCTTTGCCTTAGCAGAACTTGCTGCAAAATGCTGAATCTGCAGATCTTCTCCTGGAACATGCTCTTGGAGAGAAAGGGGAAGACACATTCCCACCACCTTTTTAGCTGGGCTTGTGAGCTCTCACTGTTTAAACCCTCAATGGGTAGGACGTTATTGTGGCTGCAGTGCTGGGCAGACACGCAGTACCACGGTCAAACTAGCTGGATAGCCGTGCATGTGGCAGCAGCAAAGAAAAACCCATCAATGAGGTGGGCTGAATATTTGAGAAGGATCTGAAGCCCACCCTAACCTGCCTGCTGCGTGCATGTGGGCTAACTAGCTGTGACGACTGCCATTTCGGCAAGCTGGCATGCCTGCTGCCGTGTGGTTAGACACCCTGTTCCTGGCCATGGTTTGTTATCCAGTTGGTGTTTATGTTGCTGGGAATATTTGAGGACACAATCGTATTTGAGATGTCCAGAAGCGAGGCATTCAGTGTAAGTCCCTCCATCATGACCTACTCTATAGTGAGCGAAGAGACAGCCAGCCCCACAGGTTATTTAACCTAAAATGTGGGGTGCTGTGAGAGGGTGCCTCTCTCTCTCTCTCTCCAGAAGCTCAGAGAAAATCCTCGATGCCAGCTCAGCCTTTGGCCAGCCATTACAGGTCTGTCTGCTCCCAGCTCAGCCCCATCTGGGAGGACACGTTGCTGGTGGGTCCTGATGTGGCCGAGGTAAATAGGACCTCACCACCAACGTGCTCAGCTCTCTGATGGATGTAGGATGCTGGAGGAACTTCAATTCAAGTGCCTCTCATCAGTACACCTCTCCGCGGTTGGGCGACAGCTGAAGAGGAGGTTTGAGTGTCTAAATTAAGAAGTTAGGTCTCTAAGGCCTTTATTGGACCTATCTCTGCAGGGACTGAAGCTGAGCAGACTTATCTAAAAGGAAAAAAAATCCCCTGCTGAGTCACTTTAATCTTCCAGACAGCTATGGAAATGTTTGTGTTGTGTACTCTTACCAACATGTTTCTTCTACAGGCGCTCCCAGACCTGAGAGACGAGGCCATCGTTTTGCCTGGACACGTGCCATGGGGACACACCACGGGTTGGGCGAGGGGTGCTGCTCTCCCAGGACCTCTTGCAGCACTTTGGCTTGGAGGTGTTTCATAAGGTGGGAGGTGAAGCCCCCACTTTTGGACCCACGTGTCAGGAAAGCCTCCCACTGTGGGTAAGCGATGCCTCTCTTTCCAGAAAGTAGAAGATACCCAGCAGGGTGATGAAATTAATGGGCTGGGAGACTCCTTTGTTTAAATGAATGCTGGGAGAGGCGGCGGAAGGCTTGGTTTTTTCACATGGTTAATGTTCCCGATCCTCTTTTTAGTCCTCTCATGGCAACCTGTGTACTTTGCAGTTCAAAGTCGCATGAATCTCTGCTCAGCAGAAATGTAAATGTTTTGATAAAACTGTTCTTAACAGCTTTGATTCGTTTAATCAGCGTGATTAACTGCAGAGCTTTATGGTCTTTAATTGGGAAGGATTTACTGTAAATTACCATTTTTTGTAATTTTGTAAAGAATGTGGCAGTGTGCGGGATCTCGCTGCCTTGGCGGTGGCGTGGGAGGTGCCTGTCTGTGGCACCCGGCCGTTCCGCTCCAGCTTCCCACGGTTCAGCGCCCTGGAGACCTTCGGGTGCTGAGCCTGCCCGCGAGGGCAGGATGGACATGTGGCTGAAGCATCTCAATAGACCCCGTTCCTTTTCTTTTGTAGTTGCATCTCCTAGATGTTTGATGTCCCCTTCCAGTAAAAACGCAGCACGCCTCTTCTTCTGACAAGTCCCCCAAGAAAGGAAGCACGGCCGTCCACAACAGCCCTCTCCTTGTTTTGGTTCATAACCAGCCTCAGCCTGCACTGGGTTTTCAGAGGCCGGCTGAACAAAGTCCCCAGGTTTACCAGTAGAAAGAGAAGAAAAGGGTTGATCAGAAAAATCTCAGCCTGGGTACACGTCACAACTGGTCTTTCCTCTCTTCCATTTAACGTGGCAGACTGACAGGCTGTAAAATATGTCCAGCTGGAAGGAAGATCATTTTATTTCACTCTGCCCAGCCTCATTTTTCAGAGCTGAATGTCCAGCTGTATACCTGTGTGAAACCTCCAAGGCCCTGGAGGCTTAGTGCAACCGTGTTATTTTTTTTAATAAGCAGTTTATTGTCCACATTCCATCTTTCTGTGCCTTTTGGTCAATATCCCAGACTAGAAAAACCAAGGAGAGATTGAAAACAAATTAACTCTCCCCTTAAATTTAGAGTCTGCCCAAAGCACCGGAGCAACCAGAGGATGGACACAGTCTCTGCACCAGCGGGTTTGCTCTTCGCTCGGCGAGCACCGTTCCCCCGTCGCACTGCCCTGCTCAGAGCCGCTGCTCAGGGGTCTCGGGGGGTCTTCTCATCAAAACGCACGGGCTGAGCAACCTGGTTTCACAGCTCTCTTCAGACAGCTTTGCGCTTTTACTCCCGCCTGACTCTGAAGTGAAACGGCCCCTGAGAAAGCGGCGTATTTCAGAAGAAAGAAATGTTTTTTTCATCCTTTCCTAACACTTCCATGGTCCTTCTGCACGTACGGCTCTCACAGGCCAGCGTGATGCAGGAGGAGACATTTCTAACAGCAAACAACCCAGTTCCTCTTTCACCTTTGGCATTTCTACACGATACGAAAAGCTCTCAGCTCTTCGCCAAAAGTTAGTATTTGACGCTTCTTTTGCTTTTTTCTTTTTTTTTTGCCCAGACTAAACATTCACGTGTCATATCCTGTACGAGCAGTTGTTTTAATGGATGCGCTGCCAACAAAGACACTTGGGTTCGAGCGGCTGAGCCTTTGCGACTGTAAAGGCTTTTAGTTTTGTCTTTGTAAGGCCAAAATGTTCTTTATCCAGCTTTGGCTTTTGAAAGAAACACCGCAAATGTTTTTGGATTGGATATGAAATGTTGTGTAAATTCTGTAATATCAAGGTGGAAAATCTGTCCTTTCCTTATTAATAGACTATATATCAAAACGAGGTGGGGGGGTGTTGAAAGCCTAAATGGTTTTGTACACTATGAATTCATCAAAGTTTTACATCCCCAGCAAGGGGAATATTTCAAAACAGAAGAAATGTGTAAAAACAAATTAAATATGAAACTAAAGAAATATTTGTGTGTGTTTGTTTTTAAACTAGATTTAGCTTTTCTTTTCAACTCTTCTTCTCTGAAGTTGCTTGCACTTTGGGGCTGTGCATCCTGAGGAGGCAGGGACACGGGAGCCCTGGACGACTCTTCCCAGAGACAGAGATTCAGAGCTGTCCTTCAAAGTGATTTCAGTTTGTGCGGCAGCCGCTGCGGCGTGTGTTTGAGGCTGAGGAGGCCACAGCTTACGGGGGCAGTCAAGGAAACGGTGAAAATCTCCATCAGTGTTCAGGATGCAGCATGGTTCGGGCGGTTTGGAAAAAGAAAATCTTATCAGCGGTTACTGGATCCGAAGAGAAAGCAGCTACGTGTTGCCGATTACCTCCTGGGAGAAGTCGCAGATGACTGACAACTTTTAAATTGCTCTTTCATTGTGCCGTGTCAACTGCACATGGGGACTGGAGCTGCACCGGCGGCTGTTGCATCACAGATCATGCCTTCAGCAGAGCTTTGCAGAAAAAAAAAATGAAAGTAAACGGTGTTATTTTCAGCCTGAACAGTGAGCAAGTTCTCAGTATCTAAATGAGAGCCCTTGAAGTTTGCTCCAGGTGTTGCAGGAAGCGGTGGAGGTGACTCAGTAAATGTCACACTTCCCTCCAAGTCAGTTCTGAAGTGGTGTCCAAAAATAACATTTCATGGGCATCATGGCCCTGCTTTTTCATGAAACTCAAAACCAGTGCTACCTGGCACCTTCTTGATTTTACACCACCTTTCTTGTCACAAGTGTTTGCCTTTATCTTCCTGTCTTTGTTCTTCCCTATAAAGCCAAAGATATGGCAAGTTGAGTCCTGTAGGTCTCTAAAAATAAGCATTAACCCCTTTCATCCTCATTCCATTGCTTTGATGCATTTTCTTAAATATTTATGCCCCTTGACTGACCGATATTTCCTCCACTGTTTTAGTCCAACATATTTCTCTTTGCAACTGCCCTATTCAAGCATTGACGGGGGCGGCTAAACAGCTGCCGGGTTCAAGCAGGCAGAGAGTGGTGCAATAGAAAAGAAAAAACCTTTTGTGTCGGACAGTGTGGACTTTCACATGCCAGTCTGTGTTACATACAGGCAGTGGGAGAGGGCAACCGAAACCCCCAGCCTCCGAGATGGGGTTGAGGGCAGGCAGCTCACCCCAGCCCACCTCCTCAACGGGGAGTAAGTAGCTGGTGCTGTCATGCCGGGCTCTGGTCTTTACGGCTCGCCGTGTCCCCGTAGGCGTGGTGATGGGGAGATGCTTCAGGCTCAACCTATGGCTTGGTGATGTGGGAACTTCATCAGCAATGCCAATGCAGGACCTTGTTAATCCATGGCCCAAGAGCTGATCCCTTCCTTGGGGGAAAGGGGAAACATCTTACCCTGCAGTGGAGGGGGTCAGTGGGGGGAGGAATGCCCAGCTCCTTACTGGTTACACTGGAGACTAAGAAGTCCCAGGAAGGGAGATTGGAGTACAAAGAAGTCCTAAACTGTTAGTGTAGAAGAGAAAGTGTGGACACATCATCCCAAATCCTCTCTCCCTGAATGCAGGGAAACTGGGTAACACATGGACGGGGCCGTAGCCAGAGAATCATCAGCTCTTTGTGCGTGGGCATTGCAGGCTGTGGGTGCCAGACAGGTGGAGGCATCAGGACCTTTGCTATTCTTCATGGACAAGTCCGATAAACTTCTGTAACAGTTGTTTAGTTTAGATTTTTTGTAAACTACCACTTCTGGTTTTATCTGAGGCTCATCTGAGAGTAGTTGGCTAATCACAGAGTGTCTGTTCCTGCAGCTACAGCAATGCTTTAGACCAGGTACTGCTACCTCCTTAAAGTTAACCCGAATGCACTACTACAAGGAGGGAACTCAACCCCAAACCCCCCCAGCCCCAAAGGAGTCATCTCGCAGCAGTGGGTTAGGTGCTGGGTCCTGGAGATGGCCTTGGTCATGCTGTTAGCTGCCCTGGCTGCTGGAGATGGACAACGGTCCTGGAGGCTTGCCGTGGCCACTGTGCCGGGGTGAGAGCTCTGCGGAGATTCAGTGGGGTGGGCAAGCTGCCTGTCCACACCCCAGCCCTCCCGGGTGGCAAGCAGCAAACTCCATCTCATGCCGGCAATGAAATCACCCCAGAGGCCCCCCCTTGCCTTAGCATGAACCGTCACCTCCTGCTTTCACAATGACGAGGTTTCATATCCTTCTTACAGCAGCTCTTTCCTGGAGCTGCCCGGGCTGCAGGCCAGCCCGCCCAACCGTCTTCTCCTGGCAGAGGCTGGGGCTGAGCTGGATGCCCCTGCCACACCGCTTCCATCCCCATGGCCAAGCCTTCGCCTGGCTGTGGGGCGAGCACTCGGGTTTGAGGAGCACCTCCCTCCTCCATCGCTGCAACCTGCAGGAGCACAGTGTGGGCTGGGGATGGGATGGGATGGGATGGGATGGGATGGGATGGGATGGGATGGCAGGGAAAACCCTCTCCTCTCCTGCAGGACCCCAATGTGCACAGGCAGGGACCGGCCTGCTGTGTCCATCCTCCTCTGCAGCATTGGCAAGCATGGTGTCCTAAACACATATTCCCTCTCCTTCCCTTTCTCAGCCAGGGCCCTCTGTGCTTGTGCCTCCTGTCAGGGTGCCTGGATCCACCTGGGCTGCTCGTACAAGTCAGTGTCTGGTGAGCAGTGGTGCTGGGGCTTTCCCACTCCTGTGCCCAGGGCAGACGGATGAGCTGGAAGTGTCTGCGTTACCGGCTCAGTTCAGGCTGGGGATGCCCTTTGGCGCAAACCTCCTAGTTGCTCCCACAAACTCTGCTTCTGTTCACCTCGTGGGGTGGCTTTGGAGTGCAAAGGCTGGGCTCCTTGTCAAGGGCACTAAACTGGAAGATGCTCTCCAGGAGCACCCCTTCTGCTTCCCGGCTCCATCCATAGGGCCGGATTGCAGCTAGTCTGACGTAACCCCCATAAAATGTGTGTTACGTGGA
>NW_009635566.1:113012-114620 GCF_000690535.1 Cariama cristata | reverse complement strand
CTGCATGACTTTTACTCTTGTACCCACAGCCCTTGTGACTGCTGCTGGGACAAGCGAGCAAACCTGAGCTCTCTCGGTAGGGGCCACGGCCCAGCCTTCTGGGACATTCTTGTACACTGAAATTGGTACCCGGCAACTTTGACACACCAAGGTGTGAACTGCAGCAGTTCAGCAGTGCTGGAGAAACCCATGGTGCCCGGGCAAGGCAGAGAAGTGGGATGGGAACCACCACAGTTGTCCCAAGGCAAGACTTTGGGTCTTTGTCTTCAGTTCTCGGCTACAAATGGGGAGTGTCGCAACATTTCTGTACCTGACAGGGGTGTGATAGGGGTCAGAGGGACCTTCCAGTCCTTGAGAGATGCGGGGGCACTGCGGTGAGGGGCACTGCAGGAGCACTTGGGGGGCAGCACCCCCTCAGCCATGTCCCAGTGCCGTACCTGCGGTACCCAGCCGGGATGCAGAGGTGCAGGAGGGCAGGCAAAAGGCACAGAGGCCAAGGGATGGATTTGGTTTCTGAACACTCGTACATCCAGGCAGTGGAGTTTTTGTCCGTGGGTCATTTTAACCCCATAAGTACAGAAAATGGGAGCTGTTTTGCTTCTCACTTACACTGAGGGGAGCGTGTGTGCGTGTGTCCCCATTACACATCGCGTTTCCAGGCACACAGAGCAAGTTTTCAGGGCTTCTGTTGATCTGCTTCAAAAATTCCTACCTTTTTGTTGACTTAGATGAAGGAGCCCTTTGGAGAATGATGTCACCTGTGCCTCAAATACTCAGAAGCTTTTGATCATGAGTTTTGGATGGCTTCAGGGTCAGGCTCGCTGATTTACAAAGCATATACACCTGCTCTTCAAAACTTCTAAAATATGGAAGCAATTTGTGTATGGTTGGGAGAGGTGTTCACATGCTTGAAGTTTGGGGTTTTTTTGCTGTGTCTTTACAATTTCTGAGTCCCCGGGGCTTTTTACTGTTTCTTTCAAGCAGACCCAAATAAATGGCTTATGAGGAGCACAAGGCTTTGTCCCTTTGAGTGCAAGAGTAGGTAGCTCTGAGAAGCCAGCCCTGAAAGCAGCTCCTTATGCATACCCTTCTCAGTTTTCTCTGGGAAGGAGCCAGCACAGAGCACCCTGCGAGCTCACCCGAGACCCCAGCCTTACAGTCTCCAAACCCTTGTATCAACAGGGTCGCAGTTGTACCCTTTCCAAGCAGCGATGGCAGCTGCTGTCACGGGAAAACGATAGCCAAATTTGCGGGTCCAGCAGCCCCCTGAGCGGCTGTGCCCCTCTGACCTTTGCAGTAGGCTCAGCCCCGACGAGCCATCCAGCCCAGGTCCCTCTCTGCTGAGACTGCGAGGGGGGCAGAGCCGAAACGTCCGGGTGGATTTCTCTGAAAAGGTCAAAGCGGTGCAGCTTGGTGGTGGCGCCAAGGGAATGGCAGAGGGGGATTTTGGGCTCATTCCTGGGATAACAACTGTGGGGTGGGAGCTCACCCTGGGCCCCAGTGCTGGCTGTGGGGGAACCCTGGTTGCCCCCCAACCCGGATGCTGGCATCTGTGGGTCTGGAGGGGCACACCGGCACACCGCGCGGTGCGGCTCTGCCCCGCGCGCG
>NW_009635566.1:109510-112981 GCF_000690535.1 Cariama cristata | reverse complement strand
GGCGTTGTTTCCGGCCGGGGCAGGCGGCCGTTGCAGAGGATGATTCAGAGCAGCTCAGCGGGGCAGCAGCTTTCTCACGGGGAAGTGCAAATAGCCTCTCAGTGGGCAGGCACAGGCGGGTGGGAGCAGGGGTGGGGGGCACACCGGGCTCCGGGCTGGCACGGCATCACAAGTGGGAAGGCACGCCGGACTGCTGGTTATGCCGGTGCTCAGCACGATGGCCGGGAGGTGCCGTGGGAAGTAGCGTGGGGCTGGTTCTCCTTGCACTGGTTCAGGGTTTACATCAATCTCCCCCAAACCCACAGAGCCCTTGGGCACGCTGGCCCCCGCCGGGTGCCTGTGAACCATCCCCAAGCGTTTCTGCCAGGTGGGAGCAGAGCTGTTGGCTGTGGGCGATATGGCTGCGCCCGCTGCCCTCCTTACAGGTACGATGCTACTTAGCAGGGCTTTGCGTAATTTCTCAGAGGGAAGGATTTGGCAAGACGGAAAAGAGGAAATGCAAATTTTTTCCTTTTTTATTTTTTTTATTTTTTTTGCTAGGGAAGCCACAGCCTTACGAACTCACCATTCATTTTAGCAGCCGAAGCAGCTGCACCCAGCAGATTCAGTGACCGGACACTGCGGTCCGGTTGTATGTGTAGTCGATGCGAAGCTTGGAAAATAATAAACACAAGCTTCCCCGAGCAGGGCACATCCGTTATTGCATGCACGCTGTAATTCAGGAACTAGCAGATGTCTGAGCTTCGTGCCCAGCCTGACAGAGACACAAGAAGGGAACTGGTTCAGGGTTTGTGCACAGCTGCGCCGGTCAGATGACTGTCAGCTGAACCTGCCCCCAAATCATCCCTGATTTATCATAGCAGGGACTCTGACCTTTGTTTGGTCACAAAAATACCATCTTGGAAAGCTCTCTGAAGGCTTTGTAAAGAAGGAGAGTGGTGGTAATAATAGTTCAGGGGCGTCCCTGTAAAGGACCCTTTGCCTGCGGGTTGAGATGCGCAGCCCTCTCTCTCCCTCTGCGTCCTCTCACCAGGGTTGCTCAGAGGCCATCACCAGAGACAGTTTCAAGGGGCCTGGCTCACGGGTTGGTTAACATTTCTGCTTGCATTTGTCCGGGGGTGATAGGGCATTGCTCTGCCTGGTGCTCTTTTTCCCACCTTCAGGCACGTGGTGCGACCTTGCCCGCAGCGTGGGTCAGACCCACGACCAGCCCGTGGCTGTTTGGTGGCCGGGGTGACACGAGTTGGCAGCTGCCATCGGATCCTGTGCCGTGAAACCAGTGTATGTTGGCAACCTCAGCCCAAGCTGAGCAAGCCGGGCTACGTTTCTCACCGGCAGGGCCTCCTTGCTTGGAATTTAAAACCTGTGCTGGAGCTCTGCTCTCACGTGGCGGGGTGGCCAAAGGCTGTCTGAAGGTAGCTCTGCAGATCGGTGCGGCCAGGACTCGACCACATCTCCAAACATAGCTGAAAAAAAAGAGAACTGGAGAAGCCTGTGGATTTCCTTTCAACCTCATCTGCCGTGGCTGGGCACATCGTGCTGCAGACCGTTGCGGCCACAGCTGAGCTGTTAAAATGCTCAATCGGAGACCTGGAAGCCGTGTAGGCAGGGCTCTGGGATGCCTTTCCTACCGTTTGGTGAGACCGTGGAAGAAAGCGGGCTATGGCCTGGGCTGTGCCTGTTGGGTGTGAAAATGGGAGAGTGTTTTCTTTTGAATGAAAGTGCTGGTTAGCAGAGTTACGTATTCACCAACGCTCCTTTTCTTTCAAAGTCCAGAGGGTAATTGCCTTTGCCTACCGTGTAAAGTGATAGGGACTTTCCATTTGCAGGAAGAAGGGAACATAGGTCGGCGACTAAAAACTCAGGAGTGGCAACTTGGAGATATGAGCACCATTAACCAGCGGGCACTGCCACGCTAGAGTCATAATTATGGATAGCTATTAATTCCTTCCAGGTTGTTTTCTCCAAAACGCACTGATGAAGGTTGCGAATGAATCCTGACAGACACTGTTGTCAAAGGGACCTCAGCAGGCAACTCTGCAGAAAAGGCTAACGATGTGCAACGCTTATCTCTAAAAATGTGTGACTCGTTCCCCGAAGGCGGGCGCACGAGGAGGCACCGTGTTTGCGGCAAAGCCCAGTCTGTAGCTGTGGCCCCGAGGGAATAGTAGCTATTCCTGCCAAATACGAATTGGTTCAAGACCTTTTCCTCAACCTTGACAGCGGCACGTTAAGTTTCATAGCTTAACTTTAAACCGGCAGCACGAAACGCCCCACAGAACAGCAGGCAGAACGCCACCAAGTTACATGGGTGACCATAAGGAAATCAGGAGATGAGGCTATGGAAGGACAAGAAGAATGTGCTGAAGTGGATGATCACATAATTTATTTGCAGTGAGTCACGGTCTTCCACTTTCACACGTTCCCCTCAGCCTCCTGCACAAGGATGTGCTGTCTGCCTCCGCGGTGGCTGGTGAAAGGACCGCGTCCCTCGCCTTTCCTGGACAGTCCTCTCTTCCCTTGCCTGCCCTGGTGATCCTGCAACTTGACAACGCCTGCAGTTATCGTTTCATGAACACATCTGATTTTTAATGCTTCAGTGGTGTTTACTTAAGTCCTGTGGCCACGGTGAGGAAAAAATTGCTCCTTTTACCACGAGGAGCCTAATGGAAAGGGTGTTTCATGAAAGGAACAAAAGTTTGGGAAGAGGGGAAAAGTCAAATGAGTGCAAACACCGATCAAAGCTGTTCTCTTGCTCAAAATGAATACTAAGGAAACTTGCTCAGTGGGTCATGATGAGCTCATTCAGTCCACTCGATTACTGGAAAAATCTTCCACTTTGAGAAGTATGCATGTGTCTGTGTTGAGTCAGAACCTGGCACAGCAGCTTCAGTACGCATTTTTGTTATGAAAAAGTCCCCTTTGTCTTTTGCAACCCTAAAAAAAAAAATTCTGGCCCAAACACTTTCTGTGTTTCATGTTTTTTTACATAGAAAATGAGGGCACTGTAGTGTTACGTTTCGCCTGGAAGGTGATGTCTTCGGGCCTAGGGTGGGTCCGTTTTCCTACCTGCAACACTTCAGTGCTGTGCATCCTTTTATTTGCCGTCCAACCGCCTTTTATTTAGTATACAAATAACGATGTATGAAAAGGTTGCCAGCGCACACCTGCACATGCTTGTACGTAGAAATCACATTTTGCAAAATCTGCTGAAAGCATAGCAAAGTTTTTCTGCTGAACTTCTTGGCATATTTTCAATGCAAAGCTGGCGGCTATTGTACAATGCCTCCAGCCTCCAGTATGGGGGCCTCGGAGAAAATGATGTGCTTGGGGAGACTGAGAAAACACAGTCACAGACACCACAGAGCTATGCTGGGATGGGCACGGCAGTTGTGGGGAGGGGTCGTGGTCAAATCTGCTATTTCAAGCACAATCTGAGATGAGGATGTGTTCTTAGCCACAGGAAGAGCG
>NW_009635566.1:103853-109500 GCF_000690535.1 Cariama cristata | reverse complement strand
GTCAGAACGGTTAATCATGCAACACGAAGAGAAATACATACTGTAAGTCCTTATGATTTCTGTTTCCAACAGCTTTTTTTCCTCCTCTGAAATGACTTGCATATATTTTGGTGCTGCTCATTCGCAATATGGTAGCATCTGCGCTCTGGCTTTGTTGATGGAAAGCCGGAGGTTCTCCGGGTGGTATGAGCCATGCTTCTGTCACAGCGTTAACCTCCATGTGCCTCTTTTCGGGAGGCAGGCAGACAGAGAGAAAAAGAGCAGGGGGGGAAAAAAAAGTCCTGCTGACGTCAATGAAGACCACACTGTACTGGATAATATTACTGTGTACCTCAACCGCCCACTCCCTTTAATTTACTAGAAACTAAGCAAGCTGTTTTGAAACCCATCGCTTCCAGCGTGTTTGCACTGCTCTCCCCTGACCAAAGGCTATTAATTGTCAGGAGCTTGAAAGCTACCTGATTCCTTGTTCAAAGCACTGAGACAGAGGGGATTTCCATGAGTAATAATTTCAGCCTGTGCCTGTGCAGCACACCGTAGGCTGGAGTAAATTGATCCAGCTGCTTGCAAGGCTGGATGGAAAAGTGCCCGGGGGGGGCCAGGAGCACATCCCCAGATGGAGCTGGATGCTGTTGTCATCACGTGGGGCTCCCCAGCTGCTGGGCGTGCTCGGGCTCGACCTCCACCGCCAGCCCCCAGCCCCCAGCCTTCCCGTCTGCGCCGACATGCAACGGGAGGCAAACGCGCCAGCACATGTTGCAACGTCTTCTCTTGTAATAAAAAGGATAATTTTAGATTAGCCAGAATGGTTGTTTTGTTTTTTTTTTTTTTTTTTTCCTTTTCCCCCCTTCTTTTTTCCTCCCTGCTCAATGTCCTTACCACGCCGACCCCAGTATTTCGTGCACGTGTTTTGCTCAGCAGCAATCTGTGACACAGGCTCTAAAAGCTTCCGAGAGGCCAGCTACCTCTACAAATAATAAAAATTGGCAGGATTAACCTGTAACCCGAGGCAACAAAAATACAGATTCCACTAGCCAGATGGCAGAGTTCAAAGATCCACTCACTTCCTGGCAGAGGTTGCATGAGTTAATTTTTATCCTTGTGAAAAAGAAATAAGAAGTGAAAACATAGCAATAAAATGTATGCTGCTTGCTATCTCTGGTTTTAATCTCATTTATTTTATTCCTTTGTGTTTTGTTATTAGAGATGTTAGGAAAATACTTTCTTTCTCTCTTCTGGAGATGTTTAAATCCTGCTTGTTTGTTTTTTTTTTTTGTTATTTTGTTGGGGTGTTTGGATGCTTGATTCAATTTAGTCTATGGGAAGAAGAGCACTATATAGGAGGAGCTAATTAACATAGCGGGAATGCAAGTCAATTCTTTTTTTAAATGAACAATTCAATTAGAGTTGCAGGGAAAAGAGATGGCACCTTGGATTCGGTGACCATTTCCTTGCGGGAGACTCCGGGGCTGGCAGAGCCGGGTATGCTCAGAGGGTCCGGCGAGTTCATGGAGGGAGAGACCCCCGTGGCAAACGAGCTGTAAAGCCATTAATGAGGTTGCCAGAGCACGGGCTGTGCCGTGGAGGCATCCCCCGAGTGCTGGCACTGCGTGCTGGGGATGAGAAATAGGGCGCGGAGGCTTTCCCTTGCTGGGCAGGAAAAAGTCATTTTACAGAGGGGGATGCTGGAGCAGGGGAGCGGGACGGGGTTTATCCAGGGAGCGGCAGAACGGGACCAGTGCCGGGATGTCCCACTCTGTGCCCCGTGCCCCACGCCCCCGCGGCCGGGCTGGGAAAAGCCAGTGCCTTTCACAACCAACAAACCCACTCCGTCTCTTTTCCTTTCCTATTAGTCCTCTCTGACAAAACCAACGTACGCGGGCGGTGGTGCCGCACGGGGACCTCACCGCACCCCTACCAAATCAGCAGTAGTAAATCTACTGGAGAGAGAGGATCAGGGTATGTGAGTCTGAGAGCAGCTCTCGGTTCGTTCTTTCTCCGCGCTCGACCGTACAACTTTCTTCACAAGCCAAGTGTGAGCTGTAAGCAGAAAGGCTGCGAAGTGTGAGGTTTAGGTAAGAGCCTGCGTGCCTTGCCGTCGTCACGTGGCTGTCACGAGGTGCACACGGAGGTAAACGGCTCAGCCAGCAGATTGCAGAAGCAGGAGTGGAAGAATAAAGTTCATGGGTTGTTTTTTGTGACGGTTGGTCCTCCCTCGCCGGCTGGGCCATTAATGAAAACAGAAGTTGAGCTGCTGGCAGGGTTTCGGAGCAGGCTGCAAGGTACCCTTCAGGAGAGCAGCGCTGGGAGTTCCAGGCAGGGAGTTTATGATTAATTTTACAGGCATTTATTGTGCAACGCGAGATGGCCACCAGCCAGCTCAGAAGTTAAGCCAGAAGATGACTGTCAAATGAAACTGTTACGTTTGGCAGATCTTTCCAAAGCTGCTGTGCAAAACAGGCATACTGAAGCCGATTTCTGGATTTTCCAGACCCCTCTGTACGGCATATTCTTGTACAGCAGTCTTCTTCATTTTTCCCCTTTTCGGCAGAAGAATTAGGTTTGACTTGCAGGCTGCAGGCATTTTAGGTCAGGATTTGTAGGACAGGCAGCCCTCTCCATGCCTTACACTTACCAGAAAACCTCTCCTTCTGGAAATTCCTCCTTTAATGATCTTAACAAGGAACCAGCTCTACTTCACTTGGCTTTCTGAAAACAAAACCGTGTTTTCTTTGAAAAGCCGTTTTAGCCCAGATGAAGGTGAGGAGGAGATGAAAAGGCTGGTGGTGCGAAACCAGCCCTGCCCGTGCAAGCAGGTTGCGATAGAAATTTCCTTCTTGTGTGGCGTACCCCAAGCTAAGGTCAGTCAGGTAACTCTGTTTGGACACCGTCTGGCATGAATACTTCAACGACAAAGCTTAATGTGTAACCGAGGGCTTTTTTTTTTCTTCTGTGTCAGCAGTTGGCAAGAAGATACTGTAAATAAGGCTCCCTGTGAGTAAATAGATATGTGTCGGGAGGGGAGGGGAGCACCGCAGCAGGCAGTTTTGAAATTCATGCCAGCGTTGCTTCAAGTGATAAGGTTATTTGAGTAACCTGCAAACCATACGGATGCACAGGTTTCAAAAACAGGAAAGCGTCTTGTTTAAAAACCTTCTGAGGCAACCCGAGGGCTTAGAAAAGAAACTGGCTTTGTGGTTAAAGTGATTGTACTTCCTTATTGCTATCAGGTCTGAGGCGGTGCAAGGCTTGCCGGGACGGCGAGCGGGGCAGCTGCGATGACCATGTTTGCATCGGACCCAGGGGCTTTCTGGAGGGATGAGAAAACTCAAAGTTTCCCTTTTCATTTCCTCTTTGGGCAAGTCGGGAGGTGTTTGTTTTTTTTTTCTCACTCTTGTTCAGTAATGCAGTAAGAAATAAGTAAATAATCCAAGCGGGCCGACATCCTCAGAGGATGCTCAAGGGATGTTGTCCTGCCGCGGGCTGTGCTGGGCTGGCTGGTGCTGTGCTGGATGACCGGCTCCTGGTGCTGCCAGCCCAGCACCCGAACAGAGGTGCCTTTGGGAGGGAAAAGACATCTAAACTAAACTCCTGAGGGTTTTCTTCCCTTTCCCTTGTGTGGTGCTTTGCTATAAATTTTTTGCATGCAACTCCCAGCTAGGAAGAGAAAAGAGAGCATTGCAGGGCGCAGTGCTTTTCTGAAGGGTTTAAACGTGGACATGTAGAATTTGCTGATGCTTTTGGAAAGCCTGATGGCTACATTTCTCCATAGATAAACCAAAGCCACGTACTTTCTGTTTGACCTTTGTTTTGGATTGAGAAAATCAGCCCGCAAGATCTGAAGTTTCCCCGGGAGGGAGAAATGCATACGCACGTGCCTTGCTGAACACAGTGTGACCCCCGCTAGCATTGGCAGCACGCTCCTCGGGGATTTACAGAGCCGGTACCTAGAAAACACAAGTTGTTTCTTACCTGAAATGACATAGCTGACACAGTTCCAACACATTCTGTTATTATTTATTAAACAGGAGTCAAAGCGCAAAGTTGGGATGCAGGCTTTATCTTTCCCAGTGTGGGTGGTTTCCAGTGGAGGTTGTGCTCATTCCTGTTGGGTTTGGGTACGTCCGTTCTTCAAGCACTTGGGGTAGGACAGGGACCCGAGTGGGTCCCTTCCCAAAGGGACGGCTCTTCTCCTCATGGAAATGGAGGGGATATTTTGGTCCCACTCTGCTTTCTCCCCATACCCACCTTACCGTCCAGGATGTCCACCTCAGTTGGTTCCCTTGCCAGCGGCAGCTGCGGTGCTGGCCACCGCGGAGTTACGGCAGAGATGGCTTTGGCCCGTCACGTCCTGTATTTTGATTGCTCTTCAACTGAAATGTCAATGGCTTCTCAGTCAGCTTACAGCAAAGAAAATGTTTGAAAAACTTTAGGAAATTAATTTAACTAGACTTGGAACAAAGTTTTTTGGCTAGAAATTCAGGCTCCAGCCAACACGACAGACTTTTGCCAACTCATTGCCTTGGTCCTAGAAGCCAGCAATGAAAAGAGAGAAAAAAAGAGAAAGAAAAACATCCCTTCCATTGCCCCTTAGATTTAATTGTGCTTTTTTGTAAGCCTCATAAATCCTGCCCAAATCACGTCATCAAGCCACAGGGAAACTGAAACCTTGCCCAAGGCAGGAGCCAGCAGGGCTGTTGAAGCTGGAAGGGTTACGTTCAGGGACAAGTTCAATGCACCGCGATCTTGTTTTGAATGGGAACGGGCTGGTCTGTGTCTGTGTGAGAGAGAGGCACCTGGGTGCGGGAGATGGTCCTGCCTTTTCCCTCTTTGGATGTCGGAAAAGCGGCAAGAGGAAGAGTGGTGCGAGTGGAGGCAAAGCAGACATCCTCGCTGCCGCCCTCTGAGAGCCTTTCAAGTGCCTTTCCTCTTGCGCTGAAGCGAGGGGGAGCAGGAAGGGAGGGACGGGGACTCGCACTGAACGGGCCCATCCAAGCACTTTATTTTTTCCTTTGGGCATCAGACAGGCGGAGGGAGAAGGATTAAAAACTAAAGACGTCTAAACTAAACGCCTGAGGGTTTTCTTCCCTTTCTCTCGTGTGATGCTTTGTTATACATTTTTTGCATGTAACTCCCAACCAGGAAGAGAAAAGAGAATTTCAGTTTGGAGGCAGAGCCTCTGGTGCGGTCCCTTGGTCGCAGCTCGCCCGGACGCGGGATGGGTGATGCCCGGCTGGGAGATCAGCAGCATCTCCCGGGGGGAAACCAGGGCCTCCCCAGCCAGGGTCCAGTCAGCCAAAACATCACCATCAGTATTTGGTGGGAGGGGGTGTGTGTGCAAAAGGGCCTGCAAGATTTCGACAAGCGCGGTTTTTTGGTTTTTCATTGGTGAGGCCAAGAGCAGGGTTTGGCCCGAAGCAGTGTCTGGCACTGGGCAGGGGCAGGGCTGTTTGCCCGTGAAAGGGGGGTGTCACATCGCACCCCACTGTGCAAAAGGGCCTGCAAGATTTCGACAAGCGCGGTTTTTTGGTTTTTCATTGGTGAGGCCAAGAGCAGGGTTTGGCCCGAAGCAGTGTCTGGCACTGGGCAGGGGCAGGGCTGTTTGCCCGTGAAAGGGGGGTGTCACATCGCACCCCACCATGCACCT
>NW_009635566.1:101093-103736 GCF_000690535.1 Cariama cristata | reverse complement strand
GGCAGCCCCAAAGTGCTCCCAGAGCCTCTCGTCTCTCCGGAAGGGATAAAGCCAACAGCAGCCGGCTTTGCTGGGGGCTGAGCTATCACCAGCAGCGTTTAGTCACCCGTCTACAGACTGCAGCAGAAGCTGAAAATCCTTGCTTATCTTTATTTGGCTTTTTTGCCCCCCACCTCGCGCAGTAAAATACGTGTAAAAGCACAAGGGGATAAGGCCAAGTGCCAAGTGTCAAGCCGTGCTCCCTCAGCTCTGCAAAGTCCCGGCACCCTGCCCTTTGCCTTCGGTCGGGCTTTTTTCAGACTCATCATTATTTCGGCTGCATTTGTGCTGGAGAGGAATGCAGGTGTTTCCTCTGTTCCCACCAGCGTGCCCATGCTCTGATTTCGAAAGGCTGAGGCGATTGCTCATGTGTGTCCTGTTGTGCTCAAGGAGGCATTTGAGGGAAACGTGGATGCAGTTGGGGCATACGACCAGGGAAACGATGCATTTGCATGCGCTTGCATGTAAGTGTAACGTAGGCAGGCAACGTGCCGAGCTTGCTTGAAAATCTGGCCCGTGTTTTTCCATTTGTGGGTTGGGTTTTTTTTTTAAGTTAAGGCAAACAACTTGTTCTTCCATTCGATCTGTAATAACCTGAGCTGGTTCCCTTGGAAAGCTTATTTATTCTCCTTGGCTGCTGAAGTGGATGCTGAACTTTGAGCATCCTGAGAAGAGACGGTGTGCATATGGGGTTCTTTGTTGCCGAAGCTTTTGTTGGACGATTATGAGACTCCTTTATATAGCTGTTTATGTATTAAAATTGTTGGGTTGCCTGGAGCTATGGATAAGCGCTCCTTCTTTGACATATCTCTAAATAAATATAGAGGCACATTATTAATGGATACAGCTTTAAAAGCAAACACCCAGAGATGCACTTACAATAAGGGGAGGAAAAACCAAGGTTACATCATATTGCTAGAAGCCAATTGCTTTGTTTTCTGAAATGTTTCTTTGTAGGACACAGATGACTTTTTGACTCATTCAGTGTTTGAGCATCCAAAAAGTCTCACGGTTGTTCCAAAATTCTTTCAACAGCATCCCAAATGGCATTAACAGACAGTTACAGTTTTTTACTGTCCAGCGTATCCTTGTTCCCCGATGGACTCATGTGTGATAGGGAGGTTTTGGAAGGAATAATTTTGCATTTCTGGAGAACCACGTCCCTGCTGAGGGAGGAATCAGCATTTGGGGGCTTTTCAAACCACATAATTTTGCAGTCTCTGGAAGAGTGGCTGTCCCTGGGCTTGTCCATGTGTGTGAGTGCAAGGGTACCTATGGGTGAGCACTGCGCGTCACCAGGAGAAGACAGAAGCTCCTGCTACTGTCATGCTGCTAATCCTTTAGGTGCTATGGCTGGCACAAGGAGACATCTCCTAAATGCATGGCTGGTTCCCTAACTGGCAATTATGAACTGGCTTGTGCATTCGTTGCCACCCCTGCTGCCCCCTTCTCTGGAGAGCAGTGTTCCCATCACTGTGCCACCTCCTCCTCCTCCCCAGCCTGCTCAGGCTTGGAGCCAGAAGCTCCCACCCGGCTCTTGCTGATGGCCCTGCTGTTTGCTCCTCAGCCCCACCATGAACGGGTTGTTATTTGTTTTGGACCTGAAGGGCTGTGACCAAGGACAAGCTGTCCTGCCTCCGCGCGGGGAGCTGAGCCAGGGGTTCAGGAGTGCAGGTCGGGTCGAGAGCTGACAGCTGGTATCCCTCTGCTCTCACTGCAGAGAGATTGATGGGTTTTCTGCCATTTGTGCCCGGGGCCAACAACCTGCAGTTCGGGATAGAGGAACCACCACCAACTGCCTCTTCCAGGGGCCAGTCCCCTCTGTGCTCAGACCTCCATGCTCAGCAAAACCCATGTAATGACATTTGGGATATGGGACTGAAAAGCGCCTGCCCATCTTCCTGGCAGAACTGCAGCAATGCTCCCGGGGCTGTGGGTATCTCCTGCCTTGGTGAGTTCGATGGCTGCATCCCTGCGCACACCTCAGCGATGCTGCTGTGCCAGCAAAAGCCTACAGCAGAAACCTGGCCGTAGGCTGTCGTTTTTGTGGGCACAGGCTAGCTTTCCACAGCATGCCTGCTGGGACCCCGAGCCTTCCCACGGCACCCAGGGACGGAGCAGAGCTGGGTGCAGGGATGCTAACGCTGGCCCAAAGGGGACCTTTGGCTGGACGAGAACCCTCCTGCTCCTCACCAGCTTTGGTCTTGATCGCTACTGCTCACCCAATTAAAAAATAAATACACTGTGCTTGGAAAACCATTGAAGGAGCAGCTCGGTCGGGTGAAGCAGTGAGACCCCTCGGCGTGGGCACGTGGGAGGCAAGCGAGCTATTTAAGCCCTCCGAGGGGGGTGGGGAGGCTTCTTGCGGCTCCTCTGGCTCCTTCCTGGGACTCATGAGCCCCCGGGCTGAGGGCTGGCGGCTCTCCGGAGGGTGGAAACGGGGCAGGCCTCATTATTGTCTGCTTAACTGGCCCTTTCAAGTGGCTAGGCTCTCTCCTCTGCCGTTGTTTTTATAGCAATCTCATCTGTAGGTGGGTGAATTGTTCTCTTCCTCGCCTGGCGCTGCTCCTGCAGGCTTTGATGGGTTTTGCTTGGGGGGGGCTC
>NW_009635566.1:71111-101030 GCF_000690535.1 Cariama cristata | reverse complement strand
GACCCCTGCAGTGGCCACTTTTGGAGCCAGGTGTTCGCAAGGGCTCCTCAGACCACTGCCGTCCTCTGGAAACACGTCCCTCGGCATTGCCCAGGCTGCAGCCGCAAGGAGGGATGGTTCCCCAGCCCAACCCTTTGCTCCATGAATAGCATTCCCGAGAGGGGCAGCTTTCGGCTGCAGGAGAGCCACCGACCCAGCTGGACGTGGGCATCGCCCTGTGAGCAGCCCTGGCTGTGGCACCTCTACTTTGACGGGTGAAAGTCACCGTCCCCACTCCCGTCACCCTCGAAGAAGTGATGTGGTGTCCGGGAGTCCTGTGGGCTGGGGACCATGCACAGAAGTGCAACACATGGCAGAAGGGAAAGGAGGGAAGAGCGAAAGAAGACAAAAGATTTAACAAAAAGTGCATCCCAGTTATGATGCTGGACCTGCCAGCATTGCCCCAAATCTTTACCCCATTTCACTTGCCTGTGTTGCGGGGATGTGGTGAGATGGCAAAGGGGAGCTGGTCCGTGGGCTGGATGGGAGGGGGGTGTGTGCGGGTTGACCTCTGCTCAGCTGCCGCTCGGATTCTGAAAAACCCGTGAGACTGACAGGAGGGCACGACACCTCCGGCAGCACGCTGCCATCAGAACGAGAGCTCCCGTGGCACCTCTAACCCGGCTCAGGGAGCCGTTATCGCCAGCATCCCAGCCAGGCTCCGGGGGCTTTTGCCATCCACCACCTCCAACCAGCCAGAATTCGGTTGTCCTAAATGACGCCTGCCCCCTCCCACCAACAGCCCTCTGGCGATCCCTGGGACGACTCTCCCGAGGAAAGGGAACAGAGCTGCCTCTCATCCGTGTGCTGTTCAACATTCGCTGCGTCGCTCTCGGCAGGCAGCCACTTGCCACCTCCTTCGCCGTGTGCTTCGCCACGTGTGCCGGGGTGGTTGCGGTACGAGGTGCTCGCTCCTTGTGTTCCTCAAAGGGGCAAGCGAAATCGCTTGGTATCGAGCTGAATATATTTAACTTTTGGTTAACTTGCAGACTTCCACTCCGTGGAGGATCTTTGAGAAGTAACAAAGGAGACAAGAGTGTTGGAAAATATGGAGAGAGAGAGTAAAAGTGTTGATGGGGCTGGTCAAACTCCAGCCAAAAAAATCTCCAAAGCAGCAAACCAGGGATGGACAAAGAATTGCCAGTGAGTCAGGGGGAAGGAATGGCAGCATTGTCTCTTGTTCAAGCAAAGAACCTGTAATGGAAGAAGACGAAGTGCCAGGGAACGACTATCCCTCAGCAATTGTTTGATCCCTCCCTTCCCCTCCAAAAAAGCAAGTTGCTGCTGGCTAGCTAAGAAGTAAAAAAAAAAAAACGGTCCAAAACCTAATCCAGTCTCTTGTGCCAATAAGCGCATCTGTCGGTGTGTCAGTGTTGATCCTTCTTCAGTACATGCCACATGCTCGTTTCTTTACACAAGATGGGCTGGAAGGGCCATTAACTAGATTAGAAATTCTAAGGCACAATTAAAAAACATGCTGCTTCTTTGGTTTAATCTTCTCTCCTTTAGCTTCCAGGCTTGTTTTCTCCCTGGCCTGACAGAGTCCTGAGTTGTTTGGCGGCGGTAGGCTCTCTTTACACAACCGGGACCGGTTTCTAAACTGTGTAACATCACGCATTACCTTGGCAGCAACACGCAGGTCCGTGAGGCTCTCCAAAAAAGGAGTAACCCCACCAACTGCCAAACAATAGCTGCATTTACCACCTGTGGGGGAGAAGATTTGAGTGTCGAAGCTGTGCAACCGAGGAGCAAAATGGTGATTCGCGAAATCCTTTTCTGTGCAGTTTACTCTCCAGAATTACCCAGAAGAAAAAAAAAAAAAAGGAAAGGAATATTTGTTCATAATGCAGCTATCCATCTGTAGACCTATGGCAGCTGGAGGTACATGGGAAAGAGGGTGACTGAAAGGTTACCGACTGTCAGGAGGGCTCAGGGAGGCAGGACTCATGCCCTAGCAGCCTAGACGAGGGACCCCGTGCCGGCAGCCAGGATGGCTGCATCTCCCCCGTTCCCACGCAGATGCTGCAGATAACGCCGTGGTGCACACTCCTGCAAGAGAGGTCGTGCTTTTGCTCCTCCTGCTCCCCTCGTACAGCCGGGTCGGGGATGCGGACTCTTCCCCATCTCACTGGGAGCAAGGGATGTTCGGGCAGTCCCCGCTCTGTGGCTGCAAGGCAGAGGGGGGGGCTCTGGTACCCACCTGGCTGGTACCTGCACCCCAAGGGCAAGGACAGCCTGGGAGCAGCAGCATCATTTGGAGCATTCCTGATGTCCTAAGCAACATCTGAGAATACAAGGTGGATTGCAACCTGTTTTCTGAGACGGGGATTTGCTGCTTAATTGCTACTGCATTCTACAAATGCACTGGGAATTTTACAGGGGACATAACGTATTCTAAAATGACTTTTTTTATTCCTTGGGTAAGTGTTTTCCTCATGCAGAACCACGTTTATTACTATTATTAATGGCCTCACCGGTCCTTGTGCTAGTTCTGAATCTTTATAGTTACTGTCATTATACAATTTTGAAGGTACAGACCGGATCCTGGCCTACCTGCATTAAAAACAGCACAGTTTAGGGATTCGATTTTTTCACAGGTTTGGGCATCAGGCTATTTTTGCAGTCTCTCCTGTGCTTATTGTGCTGAAAAGCTCTCATCATCACTGCCTATAGAATATAGTAGGAAAACACTTCCCTGCCGTAGAAAATTAAAGATATTATAATTGCCCCATTAATCCCTATGGGATTTTAGGAATGAATGCTATAGTGTCCTAGTATTTCTACAGGACCCTATTTGCTTATCCTTTCTAAATGCTGCAAGATTTTTCCATATGGTAATGTTTAGGATGCGTTATGGAGGCCTTTCATCTTCTTCTGAAGCACGGGATGAAATATGGGTCACTGCCAGAATAAAGCAGTAAGGCTTTGTGATCCGGTCGTTGCTGCATCTGATATGGCAAACCCTGCACTGCCAGGAAAGCCATCCTCCTTTTGGGAACTAAATGGCTTGGCGGGGTTGCTTTAAAATTGGAGCTACACCTATTTGATACGTTTTTGGAGGAAAGAACAAGATCTTTCACTCTCCTTACTGTAGAGTGCCAGCCAGGTTTAAAATTAATATCAACCGACGTTGAAGAGGGAAGGAAATGAAAGAAACAGTTCTTCCCCAGAAACAGCCCTGCTTTCCTGCCTTTTCCATAAGTTCATAGACGTCTGTCAATTTTGGCACCAGAAAACATTAAAAATAAGAAGTTTTTCAAATACCGGGAATTCTTCTGCATCTTTAAATGTCGCCCAAGAGGAATGCAGAGGCTGTAAAACGGACAAAAGAGAATTGAGCCAGTCAAACAGTTAACGTGCTTCTGCAGAGAGCCCTTATTCCCGCTTGACAAAACATCTGAAATATCCCGTGTGTTTTTGAAGAAGGCTTGAACAAGGTGAAAGACACTGCCTCTTGTGTCCTGGAGCCTGGAAATTGGGGAGAAGCCCAGAGCTGAGGAGCAGGGGTTGAGTTTCCAGCTGTCCCAAATTCACTCCAGCTCCCCAGCAGATTCCAGGAGTCTGGGATAGCTGATGCGAGATGCCTGTGGTCTTTTTTTTTTTGCTAGAAATATTGAGTACCTATCCTAGTCACTGATTCGGAGCACAATAAACTGTGGTAAATCAGGCTCTTGGCACTCAGAATGCAGACGTTTGAAATGAGCAGAGGCTCTCTCCAGAGATATTTTTCCCAGCTATAAAAAGGGGGAATAGCTACATTACAAGAGGGAAGATTAAATCATGGAGTTTTTTTGTAAACTGCTTTGAAGCGTTGGAGAGGAAGCCATTACAGGAGTACAAATTGCTCTTTATTTTTTATTTTATTTATTGCCTCATTTTCAAATAATGAAATTCTGAACGTACCTCCTCACTAGCTGCTGAAAAATAAGGGTATGCGGGAGGATTCTTAATGACAGTAATAAACCCAGCTGAATACTTTGCCAACGAATATTGTTTTAATTGCAAAAATACCATTTTATTAATACAAATGGTCTTTATAGGATTGCATTGGTTGCCACACAGTTTTGTTTAGAAAAATATACAGGCCAAATTATTTTGTTCAAAATGTTCCCTTTTTATCTGGTTGGAATGGAGCACTTTGTTCTAGAATTTGATTTTATAATGACTTTTTTGATTTGGACAGCCTAATTTATATTCCATAATAAAAATATAAAGAATTAAAGTGACGTGACTTTAATGAAAGTGTGATGTATTAATGTAGGCTATAGTTTTATGTGAGTGGAAACTTCAATTAGTGGGAAAAATGCAAATATATTGGTGGTCCACTCTGCAGCCTTGCTGCCTGTCTCTACTAGGGAAGAGACAGAAAGCTTGCTGGAGCATCCCGAGCAGCCCTCTTTGCTTCTTCCATTCAATCCTTGTTCTTAACACCTTTCTTGGCTAAAAGGCAGCACGATTTCAACCACAGGTTATTTTCTTCAGGCTGCAGTACATAGATTTTTTTTTCCTTCCTCTCGCCTGTGTGGAGATCCAGGCCGTGGGGATCGTTCACCAGTGGGGTGGGGGTGAAAATCCAACCCTTTCGCTCCTGCCTGCCCTTGACCTCCCTCTGCCCGACCGTGCTGAGCTCCATGGTGCTCTGTCTTTTGATCTCCACACGTTGTTCAGTCTGGTGGGTGCTGTGGGTGCCCACTCGTCTTTTTCTTCCTGCCGTCCCCTTTGGTAGTACGATGCTGGCCAGACAAATTAATTGCTACGCTTCTTAGGGGGGTTTGCCTGCTGATGTGATGTTGCTCTTGGGGTTTGAGTGATCTCTGTCCCGTTGATGAAAGATGCTAATCATGATGTGCAGTCAGACCCATGAAGCACAAAGAACACTCCTGCCTTATTTTAGGGAAGAGGGATGTGGAAACATCCGCCCCTGGCAGCCACCAGGAACAGAGCAGGAAAAGGGATGAGAAAGGTGGGACCTGAATTCCGTGAATCGGCAAGCGTTGGCGGTGATGTGATGCTCTGAGCGGTCAGAGCCCCATGCAGTGTGCACAAGACGTGGCGTACTCACTGCTGAAACCACCGCTGCTCTGTGCTTTTCCAGGAAAAACGGAATATGTGAGTCTCCGCAAAATGTGGACTCTGTTAGGCATTGTCTGGAGTGGCTTTTCGGGGAGCGAGGGAGCTCTCCGTGCATTAGCTGGAACAACTCCTCCGCTGAATGTACGCTCGGCTCCCTCGCTCCTCCGGACCACTCCCTCCCGTCTGGCTCTTAGCACTTCCAGCCTTCAAAATGTTCAAGTAACTCAATTTATCCTTACAGGACCTTTGTGGGAGGGATGGAGGGATGGCTAAATCCTGATTTTACCAATTGGGAAACTGAAAAATAATCCCTCATCCCTAATCTGCCATGAGAATTCGGTGTGCCAGGCAGCGCTCCGACCACGCTGCAAGCACGTGTCTGCGCACGCGGGAGCAAATGCACACTTCTGGGTGTCTGTATACTGATATATCTGTGTATTTATGGCTTCATCAAGCCGTGTGGATACTGCAGGTTCAAACATAACTTACTTTTGGTTTCCCTCACATCACACTCACCTGGTATGAGAGAGCCTTGGTGCAAGCTGTTTGTAAGAAAGAGACTTATTTCCCTGTTGGGATTAACCAGGGAGGAGGAGGGCCGTACGACACGCAGTGATGTCTATAGCAGCGCCTATGTGGACACAACAAGATGTAACCCAGCAAAACAACAAAATGATACCAGCCAGAGGTGCCGACATGTGCTGTAACCGCTCGCATGTACCGCAGGGCGCGAGAAGTCGATGGCACCGCTGCCTCGGGGTGCATCTGCTTTGTCTGAGCTGCTGCTTTGCTTTTCCTGGAAGCGAACGAGAACCCCCAAAGGATGCCGCATGAAACTTCTAAACCGAAGTCAGGCCTCTTTGTCTTGTGACGCTTGTTTTAATTTTACTGTGGGCTGTCAGGAAAATAATTTGTGATTAAAACTGAAAGCTGCCTTGAAGCAGCTGCCAGGCTGGGGGGTGTCGGTGGGGGCTCCGAGGGGGTTAGTTAACTCCAAGTCCTCGGTGCTTTGTTTTCCCCGGCTCAGATCCACACGGAGGATCTATTCCCAGATCTAATCAGGATTTGGACTTGCAAAGGGGTGAACGTTAGAGCTGCGATCCGAGTCTGGGAGGAGAAGGCGGCCCTTGTGTGATTTACCTTTATGCTGCTGAAACCCTTTGTAAGAAAGGGGTGAGTCTGATTTAACGAATTTACCAAAGCTCACAGGTTTGTGGTGAAAAGTCAGTACAACAACTCTTTGTGAGCTGCGGATTTACGACATGTAAATAAGTTAATGTGCTAATTGTGACCGGTGTTACAGGTAGCAGGCTGTTAAAAAAAGCCCGGCAGGGTGATTTATGTGGGTTATTTGGCACAGACTCATGTGAAATACGTTTATAGATCCTCTGCCTCCCTTCCCCGCAGCTGCAAGGGCAGGAGCAAGGAGCAGCGTTCGGCGTAGGCTGGCCCACGCTTCCTCCCCGGGGTGTCGAGCTCCAGCAACCAGGAATCATTAAACCGCGGGAGGGAAAAATGGCTTTTGGCTGCGCCCGAGCCCTCCCGTCAGCGTTGCCTCGCGATCTCGGTGTTGAATGGAAACGGTTTCCTCTCCCCCAGCCCTCAGCTTGCAGACTGGGTTTCCTGCCTTCCTGTTAGTGCCTCCACCTACCCAGACAGCTCTGACACTTCAGACTTTACTGATCAGCTATTTCTGCCACAGCTCTTTCAGCAAAGGTTTTACGCGGCGGTGTAACAGCTGACTAAGCAGCGAGCCTGCAAGCGACAGAAATGAATGTAGGGCTGAATGTAGGGCTTTTTTTTTTTTTTTTTTTTAATTCGGTGACCTGACAAGGCTCCATCTCAAAACGTTGAGGCATTTTCTCCGTGTTCAGTGGATGGGCTGGTGTTCAGCCTGCTGGGAGGCAAGCCCTGCCGGGGCCCCCGACGAGGTAAAGAGGCAAGGGGATATTTCAAATACGGTACCTAGAAGAGAGGAGCACAGGCAATTTGCATAGTGAAACGACAACGGGAAGATGTGCTGAATATGCGACTTGGCTTTGAAAACAGTTATCATATGCGAAAACAGTTATCATATGCAAAAGCAGTTAATATATAGGAGAAATGTTATAGAGAGAGACGCTGTGGACCAGAAATATGAAAGTACCAAGCGATTTTCATATCAGAGAGCCTGTCATTTCAAAATGTCCCAGAATGGGGCATTTTGGGGCACCACAGCTGAGCTGGAGCCAACCAGCCAGCTCTGAACTGAATTTTAAAAATATATGTATATATGTTCCCTCCCCTGTGCTGAATTCCCTCCATAGCCAGGGTAGTGCAGCCATTCAGAGCACATTTCCATGGTGCTTTCAGTTTTCGTGCTCGCTTTTGCAAATTACTTCCAATATATCTCAAGAAACGAACCCACTCTGTCTTCAGCTAGTGATGGATGCACCTTAAAACATTCAAAGCACTTGAAAAGATCTGGTATCTTTGGTCTGATCCTTAGCCAAACTATGTCAAGCCTTGTTGGAGTCTCTGTTTTATTCAGGCATGAATGGCAAAAAACACCTGTAGACTTCCACTTTAGCACTGTTAATCTACTGGCATCTATCCTAAATGGGTCCTCAGTCCTACCATGCTGGGCAGGTGGGGAAAAAAAAACAGGGCACAGTCTTTTGCAGATTTTAGGAATTGGGAAAATTTATGTTACTGCTATGGGACCTGGTTTCTGCTATAAGGTTGTTTTACCAAGTGTCCCCTTGCTCGGCGGCTGGTATTTGAGGGCAGAGGGGTCAGGGCCTGGAGGGAAAGGTGCTCATTCATGGAGCTGGTAAATTCTTGTGCTTTGCCTTTTGAGAACAGCAATGGCACATTTCTACATGTATCTGCTCCCGTCTCCGTGCTTACCGGTACGCCGCTGGTGCTGAACAGGTAACCTGCAGAGCAAAAAAGCTGAAATTTCCCTTGATATTGGGAAGAGGTGGCGTTGCTGTCATTCAGGAGGGACCTCAGGGGTGAATTTTTTGCCTATGAAAAGTGTTGGGAAGGCAACTCTGCAAAATTGAAACCTTTGTTCTTTATACTCGGTATCACGCACATGGCCAGGGGAAAGTTTGCCTTCAGAGCGTGGGGAACGGAGAAGGATGCTCAGTACGAGAGTTCCTACTGAACGGGTCAATAAGCCCACTGATGTGATGGTGCCTTTCACAGCATGCCTGGAAACCAGTGCTGAATGTAATGCAGCATTGACACTTCAGTGAATTGATTTCTCTGAATGCCATGCCAAGCAGATGAGAAGCCTTTGTCAGCCAGTTTGGGTCAAGTCCGTCATCCAATCCCCGACCTATAGCTTGTGGGAGCGGAGTACAAAGGATGAAGTCATCAGAAAAGTGCAAAGGTCTTGTGTCCTTGGAGGGGAGAGGTGGATGTGCAAGAGGAATGATGTATTCAAAATAAATCAATAAATCAAAGATGCCAGTCCTGGGCAGATGAGTTTCTGTGCTGATTCTGGTGCCTGTGCAGGAGCGCAGCAGAGCAAGGTTTGGCTGGGTGCTGGGGGGGGCTTTCACGCTGTAGGTTTGAAATGTACAGTCACTGCTGGAGCATCGGAGGAGAATTAGCATGCAGTGCTGCGTGCCTTTGCTCCCCTGACCCGGAGGGCAAAAACCTGCAGAGTGAGAAAGATTTTTCAAAATGATGTAGCAGGCAAGCTGAAAAAAAAGAAGGGAATTGTGGTGTTACAGCTATTGCTTGTATGTAAATGTCTCTTTTTGCTGAGTTCAGATTCCATTTTCCCCAGGCCTTCCTCCAATTTCTTCATCTCAGCAGACATGGGTCAGGCTGATGGGTATGTTCAAGAGGGAGATCTCAACTACTGCATCTGAGTAAGATGCCTTCAGTCAAATGTCACAGCCTGCCCAGGCCGGTACAGGGCATCACTGCTTCTACGAGCACGAGAAGGTCCCAGATGCTAACGCCAGCACTGCTGGGCAGCGTGGTGGCTCTTTGGCTTTTCCCTTTCCCTCTCTGTATCTCCACGTTGATCCCAGGACTTGTGCGACGTCGAAGAGGCTGGATGTTCTTGTCTCTGCGGTTTGTACACGAGAAGGTACAGGACTCATCTGGCTCAGAAAGTCGGGATATTAATTACATGTCGGTAGGCTCTCCAGCGGGGCATGCTGACCACGGCATGTACCAAAACAACCTTGGTTGCTTTTTCTGGCATGGCATTTCAGCTCCGTGCCTTAACATGTTTGCATGGTCAGTGAGACAGGGGCAGCATTTTGAAAAGTGAGAACTCAGCGATACGCAGAGACCGTTAATGGGAGAGTTCACTTGAAGAGCTGGAAAATTAAATGAGGAGAGTCTAAGAAGAGTGATTTAGGAGTGTAGGGGCAGCAAGATGCCAGGGCAATGGACAGATAAATGGAGCATAAATTTGGAGTAAATTGCAGTGTAACAGCTCTGTGTGCACACGTAGTATGGGATTTTAAAAGCCAGGCAAGTTTAACCCTTATATCTCAGGGCTAGACATGTCACTGTTGTGGCAGGACTGGGTAACTCTCACAGGTTGCAGTGCGTTTGTGGCTTTTTAAAGATGGGACAGTTTTAGATCTTGCCACAGGCTGATCCATTTATGGCTCCTGAATCCTTATGTGAGAACAGAAGAACTGAAATGAGGAGCTGAGAAGAGTCTGGAGAGTGAAAACTCAGAGATGGGCAAGTGGGAGCAGGAGGTGGAAGGCGTCTGTGGGTCTCTGTGGTGGTGGAGAGCAGTTCAGGGCAGCAGGAGAGAAGCCACAGGGCTGTGGCAAGATGATGTTGTCAAATTGATGAGACCGCGTTTGGATACCTTGAGTGAGAAAATGTGCAGTGTGGGTCCTGCATCCATGCATCCCCAGCCTGGGGGCCGTTGTCAGTCACCCCCTGACCCCTTCGGTGCTCCATGCCATCCACTCACCCACCGCAGTCCTGCAGCCAGACTCGGTGCTCCTGCACTCTCCGACAGCTCCCAGAGAGCCAGAGATCTCGCTGGAGGGGACCAGCACTGCCAGCTGCTGAGCCAGGAGAACGTGCAGGTGTCTATGAGCTTCTGTTGGGCCAAATTTCTGTTGTCAAATGACTTGGCAATCATCAGATCTGATCCACCCAGAGCCCACCCCTGCGTGGAGGGGGAGCTGCTGGTGTGGGACTCGGTCCCCTACAACCTCCAGCAGCCTGGGGGTTCACCACCTCTCCGGTCATGCCCTATGGCCCAGCTTCCCTCTGGGGAAGGTTGCCCAAGATGTTGGCCGGAGAGGGAGCTTCTCAATTTAATTTGAAGTTTAAGTTGTTGTTGGGAGCAAGGGAGTTGTAGTGGGATGAGCCATTGCTGTTTCTGACTGTTAATATCAGTGACACTGTAATTTTCGTGGCTGTAAAAATGCCCGGAGCAGAGGGTGGGCCCCCTTGGAATTAGCAGCAATTTATTTTTTTTTCATACTGAACAAATGATCTTTCCAGTAAGCAACCTTCACTTCTGTTGGCATGGTCTGTCCTCCTCCCAGGAAAGCACTCGCTTCGGAAAGACTCGGCAGTCTTGCGGAGTGTGAAGGGCTGCTCACAAAAAAAGACATACACACACACACACACAAAAAAAAACCCAAAAAACAAAAAAACCCAAACGCTGAAGTAAAAAGCAGCTGCTGGAATTAAGACCTAGGATAATGTGGAGATGAAAGCATTTATGCAGAGCAGAGGTGGAGAACATTGGCTCGGCGGAGTGGGTGGAAGTGTCCTCATGAATGAGCGGCACGATGCGGGGCTGCCTCGAATAACAAAGAGGGAAGGAGGGCGTTGGGATTTGATAGTACAGACTTTGGAAAAAATGAGAAGCTGAGAAGAGAAGGAAATCATGGCTAATTTAAAACTGCCTTGGAGAAGCAGGTGGGAGGAAGACCTTGAACATTTGCTACGCTGTGACTTGAAAGTAAGGAAATGGAAAAACAAGGGTTGGAAGGCAGAGCAAGGGAGGGCTCATCTCCTGCTCGCTCTTTAAAATGAACAATACTGACTCTTACAGAGAACATTAGGGATTTTCTGAGAACATGCAGAGCTGCTGGAGTAAACTGTCCTAAGGGAAAGGCTGAGGAGAGAGGATGAAGCCAGTGGCTCCCAAAAAAATGATGATGATATGATGAGTCAGAGACACTTTCGGTTGCACTGAAATATTTACTCTTTGCCCGCCTGTATCCTCAGAGCCCGCATCAGGAAAGGAGGGCACCCCCTCTTTGACAGGTTAGAGTTATGCTATCAGGTGGGGTGCTAAGGGGACGAATAACAGCAGCCAGAGGAGCTTTATCAGTTCTTCCTGCTGTTACTTGCTTTGGACCAAATTCTTATTGACTCGGTTGGGCGTGCGCTGGGGTGACCGAGCACGGAGCCTGGACACCTCTCCCCAGTGTGCCTGCATTTCCTTTCTTTGCATGCTTAACTTGACAGAGGTGACAACTCCATTATGCAAGGCGCATGTGACGGTGGCACTGTGCCCCTCTTGAAGTGTTGCCCGGGTCTGTATCTCACATTTTATACAAAGAGAGCGAGGGCCATCCAGAAATCAGGCGCAACCAGCCAATACAATCAGTTTCAATATATTCTCCTCTTCTCAAAAAAAAAAGGGAACATGTCTCCAAAATAATCAGAGCTGTTAAATAACACTTATTCTGTGTGGAGGAAGTACGGCACGATGGGACCGCCAGCCCACGCCAAGGAAAACACTTGGACTTGCTTGGCTTGTAACAATGGGCCAAACCGAAGGGAACTGGAGGCTGTGGTGCCCACGGGCGGTGCTGGGGGGAGCGGGACCCGGTGGCGGTCCTGGGGGAGGCCGGGAGCGTGGCGGTTGTGCCGTGCATCCGGAGCGCTCGCCGGCTCGCTCTCCCCCGGACGGTGTCTCCCAGCGACCAAGCCCAATTCAGGTCATGCAAGCAGAGCACCGGCATCATGCAGCAAGTTCGTGGTGTTCCACCAAATCACAGCGGTTTCACTGCGGGAAGAATTTAGATTTTATTTGCAAGAGTAAATACTCTCTTTTTTATTTTTTCTTTCCCCTCTGCTACACCAAATATTACCTGCTGGTATTTGACAAATAGTATTTCTGAGACACCGTTCATGATCCCAACACCAGCAGTAGGTCTGTAAAGACTTTAAAGCTTGGAGTACAAGGATGAACTGAAGAAATCCTTTATGGACTGTGTCTGATCAGTCCCATATTCTGCCTCCACCTTTCCCATGCAGTATTAAGATCCTTGTTTCTAACCAGACTGTCTCTGTCCCACTCGGCCACATCCCACCCTTACAGGTATGTAGATCTTCAGATGTCCATCCTCAGATGTCAGCTCTATAGTATTGGTATTTAGCAGCCCAGACGCGGACTTGGCCCAGGGTGGGAAGGCAGGGAGGCAAGTAGCCTGCTTACCACAGGCTGCTGGATGGAGAGTGCTGGTTGTGTAGGGCCAGGTTATATTCTCTGCTGCAACAACACAGCATCGTGGCTGTCCTGCAAAGACCCATCACAAATAACGTCATGCAGACACCCATCACAAATACGTCACGCAGAGACCCATTACCAATACGTCATGCATCATGCAGAGAGCCATCACACGACAAATATGCCACTTGCATGCATAGGCATGAGTTTAAAAAAGAGCAGCATTTGGCCTATACACTTTATATTAGCTCTGCCTGCCTGGTGATGGGAGGGGAAGGCTTCAAATGTGTCAGAGATTTTATATGTGAAAAGAGATTTAATGAACCTCTTTAAGCTCACAGTCATTTTCATGTACTTTTCATGGAGCAGGAGGTGAAAAATGTAGATTTGATTAGTGTTTCTGGATCTGCTCAGATAAAAGACATCTTTGCTATGTCTTCCCATCCTCACATGAGGAGACATTTTATCTCCCGTGTTTCTTTTCTCTACCTCTGCATATGAAACACATCTTTCCCTCCTATAGATCTGCCTGTAAAGGTATTTATCCTTGATGTTCAGGTGCCCTCAGTCATCCCCAATCTCCAGCACTGCTGTTCCTGTCTCTGGCTGTGTGTGGGGCAGCCCCACTCCTCCCCAGCAGTGTGGGGCAGCTGGAAGCAGGGCTCTTTGCTGGGCTCCTCCATCCTACCAGTTGCTCCCCTGGACTGCCTGAGATCCCCACGCGATGGCTTCCACGCAAGCGGGACATATCATGGTGCGTAGTTGGAAAGGGGGACACGTATAGGAACTGATATAGGGATGAGGTGGTTTCCTCCTGGGGCTGTCCTTGCTTGCAGGGGGCGGGGTGAAGATGCGGTGCCGGGAGGACCAGCATCATCCCAGGGCAGGGCTTCTTATGTCCCAGATCTGCAGCATGGGTCGAGTCCCTGATACCCTGGAGGCAGGAACAGGATGGGAGGAATGGCTGAAACACCAACTGCTGACAGCCTTATTTTGGTCAATGTCCCGCTGAAGTCAATAGGATATTGCTCCAGGAAAAACTGGATAAGGATCTGGGGTTTGGCAGGGGGAGAGGTTCTGTCTTTTCGCTGTTTATTCGCTGAGTGAAGCCCTAAGTTGCTGTTTGTGACTTCATGATCATTTCCAGAGCCTGCGCTAATGATGTCATACCCGGGGGATTCTGGCTTCAGGTGGGAAATTAACAGCAGGAGCAGATGAACTCTTTAATAAACAAAGTTCCTGTTTTCATGCAAATGTCTTTAGAAGTAAGGAATGAGGGGAGTGAGAAATAGAGAAATTTATGGTATAGACGCAACGCTGTTTGGAAACAGACATTTTATGAGTTTTCCAAGAGGCGCCAGCTGCTCTTTAAAGTTTTCGTTTAAGAGTTTTATGTATGAAAGCTCTAGCCTGGGTAAACAGCAAGGCTGAGAAAGTTGCGGGGATTGTTGTTAATGGTGAACCTAACAGGCTGGGGATTTGGCTCGGAGAAGACAGTTGATGTTTATTCAGAGCGGAGGTTTTTTACGTGGTCGGATGACGCCTCTGACATCCCTGTTGTTCTCTGGGCTCTCCTACCCGTGCCCCCCACTCTCATGACCACCCCCAAAACCTCCCGTGTCCCTCCTTCCTCCCGAGACCTGGGAGAAGGTGGCACAACCGCATGGGAAACCCTCCAGCCGGGGCAGCCCCTTCTCCGCCATGCCGCAGCTTGTCGTCTCTGGGGGAGGCTGTACCTCTTACTCCTCGGAGGACCAAGCCCCCAGGTTAGGAGGTGGCCACGTCGCCCACCGCCCGGGTCCCTGGCCCTGCAGGCAGGGCTGGGCAGGGTGCTTCTGCGGTGGCAGGGCAGAAAGGCACGCCATCCCTGCCATCGCCCTCTCCGCCGTGTGC
Source organism: Cariama cristata (assembly GCF_000690535.1). Taxonomy (NCBI): domain Eukaryota; kingdom Metazoa; phylum Chordata; class Aves; order Cariamiformes; family Cariamidae; genus Cariama; species Cariama cristata. The sequence goes on along the minus strand of NW_009635566.1, from coordinate 86,575 downwards.
TCTGGTGCTCCCTGCCCTCACCAACAGCCATCGCCGATCCGCATCTATTAATCTGCTATTTTGGGGGGCGCCTATTGTGCGCTCCAATTAATGTAATTGCTTTATTTTGCTGGAGAGAGCGCCGGAGCCTGTGCCACAAATAGCTTTGTGCGCGTTCTTCTGGTGGGCTCCCTTTGTTTGGCAATTAGCTCTCCGGGGGTGAAATGTATGCAACCATATTAGCAAAAAAATAAACGAAGTCCCTTCAGCAAGGCCAGCAGGCTCGAATCGGGCAGCTGTACTTCCCGAGGAGGACCTGAGCAACGATCCTGGGTGCTTGCGGCTCTCCATCTTGCTCTCGTGTTTTTCTGCAGCAGCTTTCTCTTTGCTCATCTACAGGAATACTCTGCATCTAGCTTGTTTTTGAAAAGGTGACTGCTGATGACAGCTAAGATAACAAGAGGGTGGTGTTTTTGGTTTTTTTTTTTTGTCTTCATGAGAACGCCTCCGGTTCTATTAATAAAACCCTGACTCTAACTCGTCCTTCTGAGAACTCCCGGCCCCTCTTCACCCATTCAAATCTGTATTTTTAAGCTGCTGTAGGTGGATTGTCGACAATGGTTGTTATGCAAACTCTAGTGCTGTCTCCGGGAGCTTCTTGGAAACCTGCAATGAGTAATCTTTATATTTCTGACAGGTCTCCGAGGAGGGAGAGGGTGCAGTTTTGCTGAAGATAGGTTGACAAAATAAGTGTCAATTCATGACAAACTAACTGCCAAAAATACATCAAACGCTGGAAACAATTAGCAAATGGTATGACAGAACATCTCTGAGGCTGGAGAGCATACCGAGGACAGAGCCCCTCACTAGTAAACTGATATTTTAACCTTTTAACCTTTTTTTGAAATTATTTGGGTCAGGAGAAGTGATCAGGTCTTTTGTTCTCTGGCATTACTTGTAGTAGGTTTGGTGTTTTTTCTTTTTAACTTACAGACAGTGGCTGTACTTGAAAGATGAGATAGGTATGTTATATTCTCCATCTTGTTGTGTGAAGCGAGCGTTGATCACATGAAACCTGATTCATATCGTGAAGTCGTAGAGGTGTGAGACAGCCATCAAAATGTGAGGAACTCTGGTCAGTACTAGCCTGGACGGCGGAGGCTTCTGAACTTAAAGCTGAAGCAGCAGTCCTGTGGTCCAGCAGTCTGTCAGCAGACTGATACTTTTGGAAAAAAAAATTCTCTGAAGAAAAGTTTCCCTGAATAAAGAATCGGCTGTTGATAGTTCCTTTTCTACATGGTCCATACTGGAAGTCCAACGTGCAAGCCTGCAGATGCTGAGCTGAGCAAAACGGGGAGAGAAGGTCTTCTTGGGGAAGGGGACTCGCAGCAACAGGAGTGTGTTGCATTTGGGTGGATGGCCATGTGGTGCGGTTTGCTGTTTGACCCAAAGCTGTCACCTCCTACGCTGGCTGGAATTAGGAAGTCTGGCTTTGTGGTACCTGGTTCCTGACTGCGATGAGTGGCTCCTGCAGCCACAGAGCACGCTGGCAGCAGACGGGGTGGAGGAGCCAGCGCAGCCCCATGATGGCCCTCGGGCTTGGGGCTGCTCCTGCCTCTGACACCCAGGGCAAGTCACCTAGGAGCTTGTAACAGCATCAGCCAAAGTGGCAGAGGCTCATCTCAGTTGGCTTTCCAAGGTGCCAAGCTCCCCTTAATGACAGCTCACGCTGCTATCGCACTTGCAGCCCAAAGCAGACTTTGGTTTGGCAGAGGTCTTGAGGTGTCTGTAGCATTGCTGCCTGGACGTGACCCTGGGGACAGCAGCTTCCGAAGGGCACGGTGCCAGATGCCATATATTATCTTATATTGCTGTTCTCTGTAAAGCACCCTGCGGTATTGTCAGCTGTCACACCCAAGTACCCACAACAAGCCACATCTTTGCGTCGTGCTGGTAGTCACAAGGAAGCAATACCCAGGAGTCCACCACCTGGAAAGCCCCATCTCTGTGCACAAGCATTGCTTATTACTACACAACGTAGCTCACAGATCTTCCGAAGGCGATCTGCTCCGTGAATCGTTGTTTTCTAATGCTGAGAGTCTCCATGCTCCTGCCAGTCTGCTGGTTCCATCACTCCCCTCTCAAGTGAGTCAACAGCCATCTGCGAGTGCTGAAAATCAAGTAGCTTTTGCTTTAAGAGGGCTTTTGGTCATTTATAATGAATCCCTCTGCATCACCCTATGTCGTACCCAGTGATGTCCAAGATGAAATCAGGAGGAAAGAGTATGATCTGAAGCCACCCACAGCAGCCTGGTATCACCTTTCCATCTCAGCTGCACTTCAGCAAGCCAGCTGAAACGAGGCAGTTTTCTCTGTGCTTGGTGCCAAACACTATTCTCACTGAAGCAGAGGGAAGTTTTGTTTTTCCCTAAATAGGAATGATTTGGCTTTTGGTGCTGCTCAACTGGAAAGAATCCAGCACTTTTCTGATCTTGTCAGACTGGCTGAGATAGTCATAAATCAGAAGGGCTGCTCCAGAAATATTTTCCCTGGGTTTCATTCTCCATGCCACCATGCTGGTATAATGAAAAGAAAAATTGGGCCCACTACTGGTTTACTTTTACAGATAACTGCTCTCTTTCCAGGCAATCTTTGTGATTAATTTTTCTGAGAGTCTTATTTTGGGGAGGGGCTTTGTTTCCAAGGGCCCATCAGGTTTTTTTGTCTTCCTCTGCCCTTCCATATGGGGAAGAATAAAGTGAAGAAACAACATTTTCAGAGAAGAAAGACTTGGAAAGAGTTGCTGTTTTCTGGGAGTCTGCTACAGCTGTTAATTTGTGGAAAACCTCAGTGGAAAGTAGGCAATATGGCAGCATCGCTTTACACGAGAATTCAGCAGTGGCCTCGTTCCAAGCCATGGCTGATTTAGGCTCTTGGCTTGCACAGCCAAAGCTTCATGTAGTGTCATGCTTTTTTTCATAGATAATGTTGATGCAGCTGTGGAAGGCTCTGATGTTCATTTTTTTTTAACGTGGAATTGTCGTCATTCAATCAAGCTTAAGCATTGTGGAGCTGTGATGTTGTTTGTCTTTGCTTGTTAGATGTTGGCGGGTGAGCCTGAGACGGGCTGAGATGTTGTTTGGGAAAGAAGAAAAGGCTCCCTCCCTTCTTCCTTGCCTCCTTCACAGAAATGCACACAGACCCAAACTCCCACCCAAAAAGGCAGTAACGCTGACAAAATTTGGAGCTGGGCTTCAACATTGTGGGCTGGGCCCCTTCTGCCTCTCCAGAGCACGCACGCTCTTCTCTTCCTGTAGGCTTCGTTCGTCTCCAGCATTTGTCATGCATAGTTGGTGGCATATCAAGATTTTGAGTACTGTACTGAGTGCAGTAACCTCTTTTTCTTGGATGGACATTTTGTTTGTGGAGAATACAGCATGGTGCTCCGTTGTCCGGGCAGAAATGAACATTGAGGAAAATCTCAGCTATGTGACATCTGTTAGATCGGAGATTAGTTTTCCAGTAGAAATGTCCAATTATTCAAACCTCTCCAGTAGACGAAAGAGCTTTTGACAATTTGTTTTGCTGAAAAACCCTGCGATTCATTTGGCATGGATTAGATGACCTATTAAGAGATGAGAACAGGGGAGAAGGGTTTCTAATTAATGTCAGCCCAGCTGTTAACTTGGGGAGTATCAGCGAGTGGTAGGACAAGGCAATTCCTTCAGATGTTTCTGTGGTTACGGTTCACGTGTATGCTGCAACCAGGCCCTGTAACCTTCTGCACAGGGCATCGCACAAGTTCCCTGTTCCCAGGTAAAACATTGGTGTGCGCTGGACCAGCCGCTGCTTCTTGGCGCTGCCTCCTCTTCCAAGGCAGGCTTTTATGAATGGGGAAGCCTCATTATTTTTTTCCAGCGCTACCTTGTCACATAATGACTGATTCACTCACCTCCTTATCTCTGGGCCATATGACTGTGATTGCATCTTCCTCGCCAACTTGGCTATGTATCTTGTTTCTTTCCCTGAGGGCGAATTAGGGCAGAATCCTTGAATCCTTTGAGTTTCCCGCAGCATCTGGAAAGAAGAGGAAAACCAGAGATGGGCCAGAAAGAGGCAGGCAGAGAAAGATGAAAGAATTTGGAGGTGGGATGTATTCGCTCTTGGAATGAAGCTTCCTCCTGGCTGGCCTAAGGCAGAGTAATTTACTCTTTTCTGCAACATGCAGAATGGCCCAGTCCCTGCTCTTAGGAGTAAACATTTCCAAGGTGCCTGAGGGGCCCCCTATTTATATTTTTATAAGCTACTCGGTCTCCTTTGAGTCTCAGGCTATATCCCCATTGCCAATATCAGGGCTAGCTTGAAGTGAGGTAGTGTCTTATGGAGATACCTGAGCTAGGCTGAAGAAGTTTAACTGCTAGAAGTCGTTTACCCACAGCAGTGCATTTGTCAGAGCATTTGACCTGCCTGCTGCCATACCTTATCCTGTGCCAAGTCCTGTTTAAAGCTGTCTCCAGCTCACACTCGGGACTGTCTGGGCAGCAAAGCCTTTCCCTGCAATCCCGACTTCTCTGCGGCCGCCAGCTGAGGCTCAAGGACCTAAGTGCCAGAGTCAGGGTAGAGCATGGGGTTTGGGAGCTGGCATCACGTCGGTGCTTTTGAAAACTTTTTGTAGGGCTGAGCCCACATTGGCTATTATCGCTGTTAAATGCTTTCCTGTTTTTCTCTGTCCCCTTGAACTCACACTGCAGCCCTAATTGACTATCGTGTTTTGTTTTTAACGACAGAGCAAAGGTGCCAAAATATTTCAGTAGCTCCCCTAGGAACATCTGCAACTTCTTTAGCTAGTATTTTCACAGCTGGTCATAGCTTTATTTTATTTTTGAATGCTAATAGTAGTGAATCTGGGATCCTGAAGGAGAACAATGGCTATTTCCCTTGTATCAGGATTTAGAAAAAGCTACTCCAGCGCCTTTTGAATAAATGCCCAGGAACAGAGCTAAGGGAGGGTTTGTCGTTTGAAAGACAAAGTTGCTGAGCTCCAGACAGAGCTTAGACCAGCCTTCAGACTTAGGATAAAGTTTGTGTTTGGAGCCACCAGGATGAAAACGTACGGACAACTCGAATGACAGAGCTGCTGCTGCGGTTCACGCTGCAGTGTGGCAGGAGAGCCATCTGGTCACTGTCCCCACTGCAGTTTCTGTCGTCTTTGATGAAAACAGCAAGAGTAAAATCTCACACCTCTAATGTGATACCAAGGTCTAGGAACAGGAATTAGGTCTGGGAATTTGAACTTCCACCCAGCAAAAATGCTGCAGACCTTTAATTGCTGCTCAGATTTAATACCTGCTAGCTACGCTCAGTTGGTCTAACAACGAAAATAAGTTGAAGGCGTTTGATCATTGTATTGGCCTATCACTCATAATCTTTGTGCTGCACCTCTTCACTCCCTATACTGAGCTAGCAAAGTGTGAAAAAAACCCAAAAAGCATGCTGTAAATCTTCCAGTTTTGTTTAACCACTAACAAATCCACCAAAACCAAAGAAGTTTCAGACTAAGCTCTTTACCCAAATGTTTTTTCTCCTACAGCGGCATAGTCTTCAGCTCCTGCTGGTGTGGAGTCCAGACCTTACCTCATCCTCAGAGCTGCAGCACCAGGTACCACTTCTGAATGCGGCCCCCACCCACCCGTGACACATGCACCCTGACCCAGGCAGCAGCTAACGGGCTGCACCCTGTTTTTTGAAGGAAAAATGCTGGGGGAGGAGGCAGGTCTGCAGCCACGATTTGAACAAATGTACGAGCGGCACTTGCAGGCTGAGAAGCAAAGAAATACGTCAGTCCGCGTGTTTCCTTGGGACGTCCCATCTCATCAGTGGTGTCTTCTGGTGGTGACACAGGCAGGCTGCAAACAGGCAATGGCTGTGTCTGCTCTTGGAGAAGTCCTTGGTGGTCTACCTTTTGGGGAGCCAGAGCTGCCGGGTGAAGGATGCTGGTAGCAGAAGATGGTGTGACGCGCTGCTTCTTGAAGGTGGAAGACGCCGTTTCGCGAAGACATTGCTTCCCAAATGCCGTATCTGTAGGTGGACCCACGCCAGCATGCTAAAGCACTGATTAGATCTGACTGTGAGATTTCCCACAGCGCAGGGGAAATGGCGAGGTGGGGTAGGATTCGGCGTTCCTGTTGGGTCTCGTTCCTGACAAAGGCAGGTATCTCGGGGGGGCTGTTAGGGTGCTCCCCGGCGTGCAAAAGGCCCAAAACCCCTCTTGCTTGCACTGGGGTCACGAGTTTGTAATTCCCTCAGATGCAGTGGGGTTTCTTTCGATTTAGCTCTAAGATGGAGCAGAATATGGCTTGTCACTTTTTTCACATTCCCATGGACCTGGCCTGTCAAACTCAGCAGGAGCTTTGCCATTAATTGCAACTCAAGCAGACACATTGCCGAGTGAGATAAAATCCGACAGAAATCTTTAAAACTCCCCAGATTACCTCCATTGCTGCAGTTAATTTTTTGTCCATGACTTCTCTACGAAACCAGATACAACTAAAACATGCAATTCAAGAAGGCTTAGTGCCTTGACCTAAGTGCGAAGGTATTGCACGAGCTGCCTGCCAGATACCACAGCCCCCGCTGTTACAGACAGGTAATTAGGTCACCACTTGTGAACTTTTGACACACACAGACTTATGGTCTGATAGCACGGATGCCCTCAAGCAAGTAAAGGCAATTCACCTATCATCGTGAATCTAACGAGCACTGAACTCCAAACAGTCATTTAGAATAAGATGGTTTCAGCTCTCTGTATTTTAATCCTACCTGAAGGCACAGAGCTCATCTACGGGGATGTCTTGCTGGAGATGCCCAAGGGAGCTGAGGGAGCTGCTGTGGTACCACGCAGGGACATTCCCTTGGGTCCTGTGCAAACGTGTGTGCACACCTGCTTTGGGACACTGCCCGGGGGTGGACGGTGGACTTCAGCAATTTAACACCCCGGCAAGAGGTGTGGGTATCTCTGTGCCACAGCAAGCCCTCAGAAGCAATGCCAGACGGTGATGGAGGAGTGTGGCTATGGACCGAGCCTGGCAGTGCTGTGGTTCCAGGTACGTGGGAGACGGGAGGTGTCCCGAAAACGTCTCCTATCATCTTTTGTAAGTGGAAAATGCAAGGGCTGGTCAACTCACCTCCCTCTCTCCTTGCTGTATTTCTGTATTCTGCGTATTTTTTTCCTCATATTCCATCTCAAGACACTTTCCCATCGGCTCATGCTGTTATGTCACTCTCCAGTGAGTGAACTCAGTATGACCAGGAAACGCTGAAGGAAAATGAGATGCAGATGTGGTAACTGCATTAATATTCCCCTTCAATGCAGTTGCTGTTGGAGAGCTCGGACTGTTACTTTGACTTTGCTCCTCCGTGGAGCATGCTTACAACAAATTGTCAATCTTATCTGCCTTTTGGTTTGGCCCGCCTGCCCCTATGGAACAGCTTGTTCAATGCGCTTGCATCCTCCCCGGTCATCCTCTACGGGGATGACTCAGTCCGTAATGCAGCACATCTGGTGGGGACCACAGAGGACACTGGAACCTAAGAGGGGCTTGGATCTGCTGTTCAGTTATGTCATGTCTGAGTGGTGCTTGTTTGTGTATTTTCAGAAAATCCAGATAAAAGAATATGAGAAGAGTTAAAAAGGGTTTTCTCCATAAATTAATAGCGACCTCAAAGCTCCCGTGGTGGAAAAACCGCTATGTGATGCAATGCCTGTAAAATAGAAGCAACTGCAACTTCACAGAAAAAGCAGTGATACTCTGATTAATTGCTGTGTTTTCTGAGGTTTCAGTAAAAATGGCTGCTGATTATTTCTGAAACTTACGATGACTGTCTTAGTGCATAACCCCTTCTTAACATCAATTTGGCAAACAGAAAAGGAAATATATCATACAATATTCCGCTTGTAGGGCCAAGTTCTGTCATCTATCTGTTTGCAAAGCCTCTGTTGACTGCCTTGGGATTTCTCCTTGCAGAATGATGGCAGGACATGATCCAGACCCAATATAAATGTAACACATGAACCAGTATATCTTCAGATGGCGAAAACGTGTGTGGAATTCCGCTGCGCTATTATGTGCATACTTTATAGGCAACTGCATCCACAGTTATTGAAAAGAAGCACAGACGTCTGTGGTTAGACATCAATGACTGTTGTGGGAGGGAAAAGAGGGAAACTGAAAGGCTCAGAATTTGTGCTTGATTGGTTTACTGAGAAATACAAGGCGAGAGAAATGAAAACAGTTTAGGATAGAACCGTAAGGAGGGGAAATTGGCATTGCTGGCAACACTGATGAAATATAATGTCCTTGCCAGAAGAGTATAAATAATGGGTTTCCTGATAGAAAATGTTGATGAGGCCAGTAGGGGGGAGAGTCTGAGGAAAATGTATGCATGTGGAAACTGAGTTTTATTTTGGCGGTGACTGAAAATAACCATGAAGCCTGGAGCTTGTAAACCTGGGAATCCTGAAATTAATAATTTTCAGAGTTAACTGTTGGGGTGTGACAGCCCCATGAGGACCATTTGCTTTTCAGCTCTTGCATATCCTTGCCTATTTTAAGTCCTCAGACTCATAACATCTTGTGAAGCAGTAGTTAGCCAGGACAACCGCCTTCGCCTTCCTTCAAACAGCAGCCATGGAGGCTGCAGGAGGTGCTGGTGGCAATGGGACGTTTGGTTCCTGGCTTGACTTTGGGTAGGTTTTACCTTGCACACACCTCTGCACTACTTGATTGATGCCTTCCTTAGGTGTGTGACATACTCTTCGTCCTGTGCTAATTTTTTCTAGTCCTCTCTCCACAGGGAGGAATGTGTACCATACAGTACTATGTTTCAGTAGAGTTTCTTGCTTAAGTCTACACCATGGGACACACTGAAGTTCTGGAGGTCTCTAGTCCAAGTTTCTGCTCAGAGGAAGGCTAAATTCACAGGGAAATCAGGTTTTTCAGGGCCTTGCTCAGGCACATTCTGCGTATCTCCAAGGATGGAGATTTTGCAACTTCCCTGGGCTGTAGGCCTGCTCCATCAAGTAGGATGATCCTTCTTTGTAACTTTAAATGATTGGTGGTGATCCAGGTTTTAGACCTTTACAACAGAGGATGCTATTCATCGCCTTTGGGGCAGGTTTGGGCTGCTTGAGTAGAAGCAGATGAAGGAAGATTTTTCTTGGCCTGACAGCAAACCTCAGTATCGGCCTCAAGAAACTCGATCTAAAGAGGTTTCCACAAAGGCGAGCCTTAGGCTACCTGGCAGAGAGAAAGAGGCTCCTGCGGGGAATAGTTCAGAGCACCTTTGTGAAGCTTCTTTTTTGAAATGCCTTCAAGAAGTGCTGGTCTATCTTCACCGATAATGGCAGGCACGTAGGAAGATTAGCTTCCCCTCTGCTTCCTATGCGCATCCTTTGTGCATAAGCCTTTTTACCATTAAGTCTGAAATTTGCACCTTTTTTTCTTCATCTGGACAGAAAACTAAGGAGATCTGGAAAGGCAATGGGGAGAAAGGTGCTGCTGAAGGGCAGTGATTCAACAGCTTGGATTTGTACACAGTAGTGATAACGCTGATGATTCACCAACCCTTCAGCTCTTCGCCCGGTGCATAGGTTGTGACTGTCCTTCAGCAGACTTGGGAATTTGCTGAGATGGAGCAGTATTTGCGGTCAACCACTGTTCTTCATCGTCTGGGAGCTGGAAAGTCTCGGTCTTATAAGGGATCTCCCAGCCAAAATCCCCAACCAAATCTGCTGCCTTTACACCTGGTGGTTCTCCTCTACAAATTCAAAGGTATTGGTGGTTAAAATCTCAAAACAGTCCATCAAATGCATCCACACATGTCAAAGGAAAAGCAGACTGGTGATCAGTTAAAAGACTTGCTACACCACATCCTCGATCCCCACATAGTCAGACCTTGGTGGGTAGCAGAGGAGAAGTGTTCTAGGTGGGAAGACTCCTAAAACCACTTCCTCAGCGCCAGGAGCTGTAGTCTGAACAATCAAGCAGCAATGACAGTTTGGAAAGACAAAAAAGTAGCGATTGTACAGACCAAGCACGACTCCATTGCTTCTTCACCACACCATGAAAAAAAATAGCAGAAGCTCTTCCCAGTATTTTCCTTTCACATGCAAACATGATGCTCTGCTTGGGGATGGTCGTTGGCCAAGGAGCCGTATGGTGTAGCGATCCCGGTGGTGTGCTGCCCAGCTGTGGTTCAGGCCCCTCCATCCTAGGCAAGCTCCTGGCTGGGAGGACATTATAGAGGTGTTTGCTATGTCCTCTTCTAACTTAATCTGCGCTTAGTTTTTCTGGCAGATAGGGCTGAGCCTCCTAACTATTCATTTTGGAGGAAAAAAATAATTTGCATGCAATGGCAAGACACTACCACAGGATGTTTCATTTTGTGTGCAACTCTTGCTTTGGTCCTTGGTCCTCTGAGCCATGTTGGGATTCAACGTTGTAATGAAAAACTACAATGTGATGCCACTTCATGGGAAAACATTGCAGGTCACGTGAAGCTAGTGGGGTACTGGTGTCTCCCAAAAATCTATGCATGTCTACAGGTTGCAGGGTGGCTGGCGAGCCCCTCGCACCCTGCCATTGCAGCAGTGTCCCCCCCAGTATAGTGATTCCCCTCTGCTGCACTGGTAGCCTGGCTTCCCAAGAGAGCAAGGCTTGTGGGGTCTTGCTTCGCATGTGTGTGGAAGAAAGTCCCTGACAAACACCTTTCAACATTTGGCAGGTTTCAGTCAAATTTGTCAATAGGGTGGAGATCTCAGCACCTGTATGTTCTTACAAGTTTTGTGAAAATAAACAGCCAGGTAAAGAGGAGACAAGTCCTCACTGATATTTGTACTGTGGGAAAGGCTAAAGTAGGAGCTTGTACCTCATTACAGCATCTGGATGGGAGACGCAAAGCTCCAGGGTTTTCCCTGGCTCCGGAGCTGTTGGTTTATTTCCCCGTCCCAAGCCAAGGCGAAGCACTGCATAGGGAGAGGTGGAGCCGGGGCTGATTTCCCATCAGCAGTAAAGATGGCAGAGCTGGAAGTGCCGCACGTAGAGCTCAGACAACAGACGGCCTCTTTCCAGGCCCCTCCGGATCTCTTCTCTGTCCGCTGTGGCAAAGGCCGGTTCGTAAAGTGTGTGCTTGTCTCCATTCTGGTTGCTGGCAAACAAGGACTTTTTATTTTATTTTTTTTTTTTAAAACGGGGCAAAAATGCTTACCCAGAGTCAATGGTCTCTGGCCTCCTGTCTGCAGAGTCTCTTTTATGAAGTAAATGTTTATGCTTTCAGACTCCCTCTAGGCCTGTATAATCATCCAGCACATGGCTGCAGGATAAATCTGTTCTTGCAGTTAGCAACGGAGTAAATGCATTCTCCAAAATCCTCAGCGAAACCACGAGAATTGGAGGGACACCAAACCAAAACATTCTTCTCATCTAGGCTGTTAGAGCTGCTGGGAAACTGGATATTTTGCACAGGAACTGGCTTTCCCCCCCCTCCCCCTTCACTGCTTTTTTTTGTTTTTTTCCTTGAAGTCTGCAGCAATGGAATGAGTGAATTATTTCCTGGGGCAGCTGCTGTGTAACATCCAATACTTTATTCTTTGAGCTCATAAAAATAAGTGCATCAAGAAGAAGAAAGTGGCAAGTTGCTCAGTGTTCCAGAGGATCGAGTGGCTCCAGAGACTTCATGTTTGTTTTCTTGGCATGTGCTAGATATGTCCATCTTTTTTCTTTTAGCTTCTGCAGGCACCACCTGCCCCTTGTTCTTCTTCAAAAATAGATGAAGTAAATCTGAGACACGGGGCCTCAAGGGAATGCCTGGGGAAGGAGCGGAATAGAAAACAGTAGGAAGAGAGAGAGCGCCTTGTATCTCTCTTCAAGGGATGAAGATGATAGATTTAAAAAAGCCTTAAATGTCGGAACAGTTGGTGAAAACTGTCAGCCATCGTGCCTTGCTTGTGACATACACCTCTACGGGCAGATTCTCACCCACAAATTAAAGGAGCAGGCATATATAAATTTATGGCCTCGGTCCCTTTACAGCCCCATTCCTCTCCGAGCCGTGCAAGGCGTCGTGGTCCCGCAGCAACAGCCAAAGATCAGGGCAACCAACTGGCCGTGCAAAATGGCTTTGCTCATCTTACAGCACCCCCGATGCAAGCTGTTGGGGTGGAAAATGCAGTTTTTTCCCCCTGGAAATGGAGGTGGAGCAGGGACTCGCTGAGGGTCTTTGCCATGGGATCTGAAACATCCAGGCTTACCGTGAAGGGGAGATCTCACTCTCACCTCTGGCCAGCGAGGCAGGCTGGAGGGAAGGGGAAGGTGTAATCAGCGGACTGGGGAGATCAGTTAAGATGCACAGAAAAGGAAACCAAGGGCTGTGTGAATTGTGCCTCCCCGGCTCCGCAGCACATCAAAGTCAGCATAGCATAAACCAGAGCTTCCTTTTGTCGGCGGCATGCTTCGCCATAGGTTTCCCATCATAAATGGTATCGCAAGGTGCCCATCCTAATAAATAGCTGAAGAAAGAGCTAAGCAGTGCTTTGGGTTTGAGGGTTGCTTGTAAGGGGCTTACACCTAAGAGGCGCCTGCCCGGAGGGGGCTGTCTGGGAGCCAGGAGCAGCGGGGTCACACCCCATGGTGCTGCTGCCAAACGCCGTGGGCAGAGGACCGTCATGCAGCACCCACCCAGAGCAGCATCCTTCACCTCCTCCCCTCTCTCTTCGCAAGCAGCCACAGCATCAGCTGCGGCAAAGCTGTGCAATTTGTGAAAGTCCATGTAGCTACGCTGATTCACACTCTCCGAGGATGTGGCCTGTCCTCGCTGCCTTTTAGCTGGTCTCCAGACCAGTGTTGTCCTAGGGACTTTGGACACCCGTGTGCAGGAAGCAGCTATGTGCTGCAGCTGATTGCCCTTCAGAGGAGCACTCGCAGTCCATATTTCTCTGCTCCTTGAAATATTTCGTACATTTAATGCAAAAAACCAATTTCCTCCTGCCTCAACTTCAAGGTAGAACACATGCTTGGGACATTTTTTTGGTAGTTGAGGAGGGAACAAAACATCCATGGATCTCTTTCATCCATCCTGTGCTGGTTTAAAGGCCCCTGGTACACCCTGATATCACTGGGACCTTCTTGGGCATAGAGAAAGAGAAGTGTGAGATCCCACCAGTGTGTGGGGCAGCAGCGGGATGTGCATTGCACTGTATGATTTGTGACACCACCCACCCCCCCCAAACTTAATCTCTCTGCTCCTCATCTTCCCATCTGTGAAATGAGGCACATCTTTGCCTCGGGAGAAGGCTCTGAGGCATGTCGAGGAGCAGTGTTTTCTTCATCGGTAAGTATTTCTGTTTCTGGCTGACTTCTGGTTTTACCGGTGTCAAATGGTATTTAGTGTTGTCCTCGTTACCTGTGGAGGTTGGGAAGAGTGAAAAGGATATTATTTGAGGCGAAAACAATCCTGTCTGTGGCCTTCTAAGGTCATGTCTCATTAAGAAAATGCACAGACAGAAACTTCCTGGCCAGTATATTTGCTTCCTTACAACAATGTATGTGAAGTGTTTTGAAGAAGAAAAATACGGAACTGACAAAAGTGATGAAATCAATAAATTGGTATCACATTAATAAAAAATCACTTCATCTGCAGAATGAATGCTTAGACAAACATTAAATAGGAAAGCAAATTGGCTGGGAGGGAACCAGTGCTGGAATTAACTGTAACCAGACAAAAAGTACCATTATCTTTCTGAACAATGTGCGTATATCTCCAGCAATAGTCCAAAGCACTGCCACTTACTGTAACGCTAGCACAATTGTTGAGGACTCTGCTTTGGCAAGTTGTAGGCTTTTTTAATTATAAAAGGGCAAATACTTGTATTATGGGAGGGGTATGTAATGAGACATACACATTTTTGAAATTAAGAAAGTCCTTTCTTCTCCTCATGTGGGAGGAACTAAAAAGGCAAACATGGGAACTTTCTGTTTCTGTGCAAAGTTCTGCCAAGCCGTGTAGAGGAATCCAAAATGTCCCAGGGCCTCACCACAGCTCTGCCACTGCTTTACTGCACGACCTTGGACAAGTCACCGTCACCATCCTTTTCTCTCCTCTGCAAAAGGGATAAACTATCCTGAAGCAGATGTTAGATAGTATGTTAAAAGGAGGATCCAGAATTGACTACAACAAGGAAAGTACCGTGTTCTTACAAGCAGGTGACCTCCTCCAGGACAGAAGAATTACAGTGATGCTCCTTGTAAAGAAGAGGAGGTGAAATAATAAAAATGGGGGCTGGTTTGGGAATAAAGTCCACTGGTTCAGCATCCTGGTGGACTTCCTAACCACGGTCTGAGTCTCCCTGTGCTATTCAGTCATCCTCCACAAGCAGTCCCATGGACACCGCTACTGCTCCTGGAGCACAGCACCGCTCCAGATGTGCCGGATGGTGAGAGTCTCATCCTAAATCAATCTTCAAAACAGGGATAATATGCCAGAGACCTTTAGCGCATTCACTAAAAGTAATAGTTTTCAAATGCTTCCATAAAGTGGCACAGCTGGAGTTCAAAAAGGCATTTTATGGCTTTGTGTTTTGCTTTATAAGTAAAGAGCAGAAAGGAATACATGCTATGTTTGGCTGTGTTTATAAGAGTGCAGAGATCTGGGTGTGTAGATTGAAATCCTATGTGGAAGTGTGTGAAGCAAACCAAGTATGTCCTTGGGAGTTAAAATAAAAATAACCCGTGACCTTTCCCTAACGAGCTGTGTGAAAGGTTGGTAGTGATGGCCAGTAGACTGCACTTGTCATAACAGCGTCTCATACGCTGTTTCACAGCGGGATTCACAGCAAGAGCTCACTAGTCCTGATTTCTCCATCCATTTCCAGCAAAACATCCATTCTGTGCCGAGTCCTTTAACCACACCCATCCTCACAGTCACAAATCGCTTTATGTGATATCCAAGTGCTCATGGTATCCCCAGACCCATTTTCTTTCAGTGCGTAGCGTATCCCATCTGGTTTTCTTTCTCCCTCCGCTGCATTTCACATGGTTGCCTTGAGACTGACAGTCCCAGGGCCATGTACAGAGATGCTCGTGCCACCACGAGTCTTCTGTGCACGCAGCGGTTTGCTCTGCGCTGCCAGAGGGGCTGGGGGCTGGAGCCTTAGGAAATGTCATATGGTTGTCCACGAGCCCTCAGCAGTAAGGGAACGCTGCAAAGCTTCTCCTTGTGCCTCTAATATAGGTTAGAGATGAGCATTTGACCCACTTCTACATGTCAAGCAAATCACCTCCAGTATTTCAGGCCAGTGTAAGCGAAGGAAATCCGTGCAGTCCTTATGAGGCTAATATGCTGGCACAGCATCATTCATAACAGACTTTTTACCCAAAATGCCAATGCGTACTTGATTTTCATTCTTGGTAATAATTCTCTCCTCTCCTCTC
>NW_009635566.1:64449-71006 GCF_000690535.1 Cariama cristata | reverse complement strand
TCTCTCCTCTCCTCTCCTCTCCTCTCCTCTCCTCTCCTCTCCACAGTGGTAGTATTTCATAATTATGAGAATGGTAATAACCGTGAGGCCTCTGGCTTTAAAGTAAATGCTTTCCTCAGTGGGGAAATGCCCTCTGGTTCCACGAAGAGCATGCATACCACACTGAAAAGCAAAACAAACACTCATCAGAGCTTCCTGCAGATATTTGGGAACTTAGGTTCTCTTTTTTTTTTTTTTTTTGCATGTGTGTATTTCTTTTTAAAGACTGATGAGGTTTAGTAGGGAGGAAAATGGTCAGTGCAAGGGGTTTTTGCCGTTTGCTCAGCGTGCCTGCAGGAGGGTGTGAGAAGAGGAAGGAAAAGCCATCGGGCGCCAACGCCGAGCGTGAACTCGACCCGTGCCGTTGGAGGTGGATCATATGCTGGTGGTGGGAGGAGAGTGGGAAGGCCGCTCCGGTGTCGGCAGCGACAGCAGCGGCTCTGCTGCCGGCACTGGTAATCAACTGGCTTTAAGCAAGCTGAACAAAGCAGTGTGTCGGAGGAAAGGCATCTCTTTTGCTACGTAAGGGGCTGCGGTCCATCCTTGTGCCTCTTTGCTGTGTTTCTGAACGCTTATTAAGTATATTTGCACTGGTGGCATCTACAAGTCCCCAGTTCAGAGGACAGTTTCATCTTCTCTGCCAGGTGAGCCAAAGCACCGTGCTGACCTGTGCAAGCTGTACCCTCACCCTCAGGCTGTGGCCCTTCCCCAGCTCCCCTGACACCCAAATCTGGAGTGTCTTGTCCCTCCTGGGGCTGGTGAGGAAGGAGCCTGTGCCCAGAGAGCCCTGCTGGGCTTGCTTCTGCTGGCCTCCTTGGATGCTCGAGGCCGCCTGCCTCTCTCCTGGTGGGACCACAGTACGGTGTGGTAAATGCAAGAAGATATCTAATGAAGCAGAGCTTATTGGAGAATCAATGCGAATCCATAGAGAAAATGTAACTTGCCCTACGTTGTCTGAATCCCAGCCTTTGCTGTGGGAATCTCCCTGGTGCCTTCGGAAGAGTCTCAGGCCTTGGGTTTTCAGCCTGGTGTCCACAGCTCGGTCGCTGGTGGCACCGAGACCAACCTCCTTCATGGCTGTGCATCCCTACTGCTGTCCTCTTGGAGCTCCCTCCATGAACTAGCCATCTTTAGCCAACATGACCCAGTTGTTCTTGCTCACCCAAATCGTAGGATTTCAGTGTTTGTGCAGGGGCTCTGTCTAGACAGTCAATTACCCTCCGCTTTCCTGTCTCTTAAGAAACTTCAGTGCGAATGTCTTCTGTGACCTTGCATACATAATTATTTGTCTTCCCTATAAATAATGGATTTCTTTGTTGCTGGTTGGTGCTGATTCATTAATATTTTGTTACCTCCTTGAGTTTCAAACACACTTAGCATCTTTCCCGTCTACTCTTGCACCAAAGCCTTGTTCTTTTGCATGCTTCCTAGTTCTTCTCTCAGATGATATTTTCAAGTTTTTCGTGATCCCATACACTTTAACTGTAGGCCCTCCACTGACAATATTTGTGCTATCACATCATCCCAACTTAGCTTTTGTCTATGAAGAACGGGATGATTTGCAGAGTTTCCCCCTGCTCATGTATTCAGATGTCAAGAATCTCCTCTTCACATTCATCACCTTCGTATCAATCCCAGGAATCTCAGTTTTGCCAGTTAAGGGAGAAGGAAAAACACCACAGAGGGTTGCAAAATGCGACCAAACCTTGGGGATGTGCACTTCACGTAATGCAGAGTATTTTCCCAAGGTGTTTAGTAGCGAAGCCCCACAGAGGGCAAACTCAAAATTAATTTCATGAGCATATGGAGGGTAAATTCCTAGAAGGGTTGCAATAACACCGGCTCAGCCTCCCAGGTGATAGCTGGCAGTCACGGTTCTTCAATTTTCCCCTTTGAAAACCAACCCGAGTCAGATTAGCAGTACGGGTCTCGGGTAACCCCTCACAGCACATGTGTGCGGCTGGGGCAGGAGCAGCATCCCACGAAGCTTGGCACAACGGAGCTCCAGCTTTGGTTAAGGCCCCCTCGGGCACTCCTCTAATTGAGATGCTTAGTATGGGTAATTAGTAAGGGCGCTAATCGTCCGTTTTAAAGATCTCATCTTTCTCACACTGCAAATTGGCTGGTAGAGAGAAGAAAAAGCACAGGAACTGTCAGTACCTCTGCAGACAGCTCGCTGCACTGAAGGAAGCACTCTTTGAGAAGTGCAGTAAATGTACTGTGATCTGCCCAAAGGCACCATCGTGAAGTCAGTTGTGAAAATGATAGCAACCAGTACGCTTTTCGCAGGCAGGACAGGAATTCGTCGTGTGCTTGTCAAGAGGAATTGCAAACCTGGCAAGGACCATACCTCTCAGATGGGATCAAAAAGGCAGTGGAAGGGCTGCCCAGAAACATGGAGGGCAAGCGGGGCACCGTGCTCTCAGACCCGTGCTTTACAGAAACATAGAGTCATTATGGTTGGAAGAGACCTCAAAAATCATCAAGTCCAACCGTATGCTTTAGGAGCTTAGAAAGAAATATGTAATGTTCAATGCACCTCACTAGTGTGGGAAGGGAGGTCCAAGCCCCACATTTGCTTTGAACCCCCTGCTCCACCTCTCTCCCTGCATCTGGAGGAGCGAGGTGACTCCTTGGGAGGTGGCAATAAAGGCACCCAGAGTGCTGGGGCTGCCTTGTCCCAGGGGGAAGGACCCAAGTGTGCTGCATGCCAAAAGCCACAGTCTGTGTGCCCAGCGGACATCATTATGGTTGGAAGAGGCTCTGATCCTGAAACTGCTCTGGTCCTCTCTGACCCAGGTGCCTCACCCTCGGCGATGGGTAATCCATCCCTGCCTGCCCTGGGGACACAGGGACAGCACTGCGGCACTGGGCAAAGAAGCCAGAATTGTGTTAAAGTGGTTGAGGCAGAGATCTCACGGGCCCTGCGCGCCGTGTAGCTGTTTACCACAGCGCATGTGATGCACCCCAATGCCTGTAGCGGTTCACACCTGCTCACACCCTCCTTGCACTGCAGAAACCAGGAAATTGGCTCTTTGTGGCTGTTTGAAGTGGTGCCAGGGTGTTTCTCCCATTGATGGAGTATTGCAAAACCACACAGCACTCTGCTGGGAGTTAAAAAAGCTGAATTTTTTCATGGTTTCACTGGGATCAGCAGAGAAACCATCAGGGCATCAGGGATGCCTACCCTGTGATGCCAATGAGTTCAGGCAGATCTGGAGCTGCTCCTCCTGGGGGGGTTTCCAGCAGCAGGCAGCCCTCCCATCTTCACCCCACTTGCAACCTCCTCCTCCCAAAAGCCTGGCTCTGCTGTTGGCAGCTGCCTCTCCCAACAGCTCACGCCTTGACCGGGGAACAGGGCACACTGAATGAGCTACTCAAGTCCACTGAGTGTTTAACCGTAATTGCTAGGAGAAAAATTATTTTCAAACGTTTAGATTAATTTAAAACCTGCTGTATTTTTATCATCTTCTTTGACCACCCACTTCATACATCCTAAAATCCAGCCTCCTGCAAGCCTTGCCTACTTTTTTTATATTGGTAGTAAGATTTCTGCAGCCCCTGCCTAATTTTGCATCCCCAGTGTCTCTGTACAGTGAGAGAAAGACAAGGCAGAGGTGGAGTGGGGACGCAACACCTGTACTGCCCTGCCAGGGAGCTGGAAGGTACCTCAGGCCATGCCCTGGCATGGGTCTGCCGTGGTAGGGGTTAGAAGAGAAGGCTCCGGGCAGACCTTAGAGCAGCCTTCCAGTACCTGAAGGGGCCGACAAGAAAGCCGGGGAGGGACTTTGTACAAGGGCAGGGAGTGATAGGACAAGGGGCAATGGCTTTAAACTGGCAGAGGGAAGATTTAGATGAGTATTAGGAAGAAATAGGGTGGTGAGGCAGTGGCAGAGGTTGCCCAGAGAAGCTGTGGCTGCCCCATCCCTGGAAGTGTTCAAGGCCAGGTTGGATGGGGCTTTGAGCAACCTGGTCTGGTGGAAGGTGTCCCTGCCCATGGCAGGGGGTTGGCATGGGATGGTCTGTAAGGTCCCTTCCAACCAAACCAGTCTGTGATTCTATGATCCTATGACATTCTCATGCCTCAGGTAGTTGTGCTACAGCAGCAAGGAGAGCCAGGTTGGATTGCCAGTGGCACCTGCTAATCAGATGTATCCTCATCAACACATGGGATTTCCCCCCTCCCAGATCTTGCTGCTTACTTTGGCTCTCCAAGGTTGTTGCTGTCTCCCACAGCACGTGCAGCCCCAATCCCATAAACTATCAGGCTTGGAAATCCCCAAACTGACAACCATGGAAGCGATGAATACTTAGTACTGAACACTGCTCATGGGGTCCACATCCCTGCTCAGGTTGCTGGTGGCCAGCTGGTGGCTGGTTCCCATCATCTCCAGGGATGGTGGGAACAGATCCTTTATTCCTGTTTTTCCTTACGCTGAGGTGTAGGTGGACTGATCTGGGGTGAGCAGTGCAATACTCTCGGTTCGACAAGGGCTGTGTGAGAGCAGGACCGGACATGTACCCCGCTGCCAGACGAGTAGCCTGCTGTCTTGGGAAATAGTCTTCAGTCGGCGTCTGCAGCTGGCTGACTGATCTGAAATGCTGATGTTTGCATTGTTTACAGGAGGCCACAGCTGCAGATCTCAATTTCCCCAGATTTAGGGTATTTTGGATCTGTGGCTTTGGTCTGGCCTCTTGTTCAGAGGCAGGGACCAGTTGTTTTAAGCGGAGAGCTGAGTTCACATGATAAATCTGCTTCCCACAGTACTGGGCAGTAACTGGATTCATCCAGTGTGTTTGTGTACAAAATGGCTAGATTTCAAAACCTGTTTGTTCCATGAGCTTTAAAAAGCTCTATTTCTTACAAATTTGTGTCGTTTATCTTCTGCAACCCCACTGAAACCATCCCAGATCCTCCACCATATCCCCTGGGGCTTCCTCCATCACTTAGTATCTTCAGCTCCGTACCAAGTCCCCTCCTCCCAATTTCAGTTGTCTTCCACCTTATTACTGCTGTAACCTTAGCTCTTTTCCGTGCTCCCATCTCCTCGATCCCAACATCCCCTGGCACCTCCCATGATCTGTTTCCTTGGGAAATCTGGCTGAAAAGTAAAATCAATCCATTTTGGGGCCAGTGCAGGGGTGATGTTCAGGCAGCATAAGCTCCCTCCCCAGAGCAGAGGAAGCCACCGCACTGTAAATAAGCTACTGCATCCTATCAGCCCCGTGGAGTGCCAGGAGACATCAGCCCTTCTCCGGTAATATCTCTGTTTGCTCCAGAGCAGATTTCATCAGTGCCACTGGATGCCTTTTTTTCCTCTTTCAACAGAAAACACCCAAGTGAACTCACCCCCGCCCCCACCCCACTTCCATTAAGCAATGCTATCATATTAAAAGAAAACAAACTAGGGGAAAAAAAAAAGACGAGTTCTGGCAGTTTGCATCAAGATATGAAGACGGATCTCCAGCCAGCTGTGTGCACAGGGGCTGCAGAGTGATTTGGTGTGCAAACCAGTGCTGTCAAAGTGGGAGGCAACGGTGTCAAAACGACTGATGATGGGACCTGTGCTCACACAAGGGAGCGAACCCTTCCTGGTGCAAGTCCAGGTGCCTCAGAAACGTTCTCAGCCTGTATCTCTTTACCTTGACTTTGGACCAACTTGTTTTTTCCTTTCGGCTTTTACAAACCACAGCAGGCTCATCCAAAAACCTGTCATCCTTTTTAACAAAAGGGTGAAATAAACATCCCAGCATCATCCTCGGCAACCTGCCACGGAGAAACTGCTGCAAGATATGACAAGACGAATACTGCCTTTAAACGTGATATGGAGAGGAAACGAATGACACCCACTTGGAAGAAGCGGCATCGGGGCCCCACAAAGCCGATCTGCCGGTGGCAGGACGGGGTTCCAGCATGGCAGCGGGCAGGGGTGGGCTGAGGGGGGGTCACCTCCTTGGCACAGCCCTGGCAGCTCTCCCTGGGCAACAACACGTGCTCCTTGTGACCCAAAGGATGCGTTGGTCACACTGAGAGCCCCGTCTTGGCCATCCCTATCAAGGATTCATCAGGATGAATTTCTGTTGGCCTGGGCAGATAGCACCGGCGGGGCACCCCCAGATGGTGTGAAGACAGCATCAGGGCCTCTGCCTTGTTTTGTTGAACTGCCTATAAAAAAGGCAATACCCATGTCAAGCTGATTTCTTTTTATTTTTTTTAAGAAAAGGTAATGCTAGTGGATCTAGACCGAGGCAAGAGGAAAAGGCTAACTTGAAACTTTCTAAAGAAAACTTAAAAGAAAGGAGGGCTGTGGGGAAATAAATGCAGTAGCAGGGAATGAGGAGAAAGCACGGTGTGCAAGGCTGTCGGTCTGGAGGCCTTTGAGCATCCCAAGGGCTGTGCAGGTTGCCGTGCCCAGCCACCTGCCCCGCAGGAGTTTGGTGCAGAGTTTATCCAGGCATCAGCCGTGGCTGACTTTGGCTCCCGGAGATGTGGTTTAGGGGGTGGTCTGACTGCTGAA
>NW_009635566.1:46090-64418 GCF_000690535.1 Cariama cristata | reverse complement strand
TGCCGGAGATGTGTTTTAGGGGGTGTTCTGACTGCTGATCCCTCCACCACGTTACCCTGCTTGGGTCTGCTCTGTGCTGTGCAGCTCTTTCTAAGGCAACGGCACAGCATGTGAAATGCACTGAAATGTTGCCATTTAAAGGTGATCGATGGTTTGTCCTTCTAGTTCTTTGCTTTTAAAGCTTCTCACTGCCAGGGACCCACCATAAAACAGAAAAATGTAGCTTGCTTTTCTTGGAGAGACTTGAGTTATTTCGACTCAGCGTCTCTAATCTCAAAAGCACATCAGAGAAATGTATAAAAGATGTAGTCTTTGCCCCAGAGATATGATCTAAACACAGATAAAGCATCACTAAAAAGATGACATAACAGCAGGCTAGAGGGAAAGGCACTGAGGTGTTGTATTGATGGGGTACCGCAGCCTTTGCTGTTTATGAAGACTAGCAATGATGAGTCTGTGTGTGTCTATGCACATATACACACACCTGCATATGTGTATATACAACCATTGTTTTAGCTCTAGTTGCTAAAAAGTCATCCCATAAATAATTTGAAGTGAAAAAGTCCTTAGTGATGCTTGACGGACAAAGGAGATGAAGAGGAAAAGAGGATGGAAGAGTAAGAGTTTTCCACGGCCGCCTTGCTTCCCCTCTGAGCCCTCCAAATGCCGCTCAGCTCTGTGTACTCAAGTGGCAGCTCACACATACTCTTACACGTCTTCTCTCAGTTTGAGACCCTGTCTCTACTCGTTCATTGGAGCGAATTAACTGCCCTGATGGTAAAAACGCTGCCTGGGACATGTAAATCTTTGGCTTTCACGGCACTGGTGCTTCAGTTCACTAGCTCCCGGCAAAGCTTGGGTAACTCTTATAACCATGACTCGTTACAAAAATATTCTTGTCTGGAGAATGGGGGTAATGCTTGGTTAACTTTCTGCCAGGAGTTCTGATAATTAATTATTTAATCTTTATGGAGCACTTGGATATTTGGCTGCCTCTTGATAGAGTCACATTATCCCCTTAGCTGTCAAACCACAACAGCATCTTTTCAGCCCTACTGGCGATGCAACGAGAGATAGTAAAGCATCCCTACTGCCTGAACACACTGAGTGACTGGCTCTACCTTTATCAAAGTAAACCACAACAGGTTTCACTGCTTGAATGAAATAAAGCCTGAAAGGAGATACGAAAAGGAGACAGTGAGGAGATTAACGCTAGGCTTGATGGAAGACTTCCTGGCTGGCTGCTCTTGCCCAGAAAGGCCCTTAGAGAAGAGAATTAGTGGGGTTTATGCACATGTTGACAGCATTTCTTCGCCTGATGCCATGTTCTGTGTGCTCTCTTCCTCTCCCACGTGTTTGAAAGCTTCATGGTCGTGGTTATGTAGCCTGGGTCGCCCGTTCTTTTGTGGTTGTGTAGATGGGCTCGCCCGCAGTGCACTGCAGAGATAGAGAGAGGTGGAGGAAGCAGACAAAACTAAAATGTCACCGCCTGTCTGGATGGGTGTGCGGCCGTGGGAAGGCTCATAGCCCGGGTGTGAATTTGCGGTGCTCGGAAACCCAATTCAGCGGCACCCAGGGACATCCCCGCGGGCACCGCTGCCTGCACGCCCGGGCAGCCCCTTTCAGGCAGGAGGTCAGGCCAGGTGCTGAAGGAGCCAACCTGAGTCACTTACTCCATAAATTCCAGTCCCTGTCAGCAAATGGTGACGATGCAACGCTCCTCGCTCCTGGCCGTGAGCCACGGCAGTACATTGCCACCACAGGAGACCTCCAGTTTGTGCTGCCATGTGGTACTTGAAGCAAGGCAGGCTCTGTTTTCTCTCTAAAACAGGCACGAAATGGCAGATCAGTATTTTGTAGCAAAGTCGGATTTCAGTGCAAGTCAGCCTTCGTGAACTTCAGCAGACCTGAATTTGATTTCGTATCTTAAATTCGGGGATGAATCTGTTCTGGACCTTACGATAGTTTCTGTTCCCTGTTTACTCTTTGGGTGGATTGGATAAACTGAGATCATCCTGATTTTACCACTATAAAGAGGCACAAAATCTGAAGCTTTTCATCCAGACTGTGCAGAACAAACTTTGATGTCTTCAGATATATTGAAATCCAGCTTTAATCTGTTTCTGGTTTTGCGGAATTATAGGCTAACTGAGCTTGCATAAACCCAATACCCAAACTCCTTGTCTCATCCTAGTTTCCATTACCTATCTTAAAAGTGGGATTTTTTTAAAGTCACATTAAAGTGCAGCTTCAATTACATCCTGTTAATAACTAATCATTTAATTATGACCTAGTGCAAGATCACACCCCACCAAAGACTGGCATTTTGAAGGATGATGCCTGTAGGGGTGAGGACAGTTTGGTTTCAGAGCTGTGTCTCCTTGGTGTGACTGTTCCTGACGGATTGTGAACAAAATTGCATTGTGAAATACATGTCCGTATTGGAATTGCTGTTAACTTCATAATTGCTTTGTAATTACTAAAGAGAGAGTATCTTACACTTCTGACAGCCAGGTGCACGTATTGCTTAATCTGTCTCCATTATTGACTTGGCTCAGTTCCTGCGGGTGCTTTCCTCTTCTCTTTCAGTTGTGCAATACCAAAACTGGCTAAATGGAGCGTCTGCTCTTTCGTTCCTGCTTCGGAGCTGACAAGAGGAGCAAACAGAGGTGAACTTTGGAGAAACAGAAGAGGCTGGTTGGCTCCGAGCTGGGAGCTGGGCATCCCGCTCCTGCCGTCAGCTCCTTCCCTGGCTGGAAGCCGTGCTGCCCACCCGGCGGCAGGGTCCAAGCAGGGTGGTGGGCAGCAGAGCCTGGCTCAGACCGATCGCTCCTTCTGGCCTGCAAGTACGAAACAATACTGCAGCATCTCCACAGGCAGCATCGCCAGGAGCTGAGAAGGTTAGCAGGAGAGAGAGGTCAAGGGTCTTTCTTCCGGACATCTTCAAGCTAAAATTTGGGTTAAAAAAAGGTTCATCTCAAAGTGTGAAGAAGAGTGGGACAGCAATAAGATAAAGAGTGAGCTGTCAGCAGGTTCAGAAGTGATTCCTGCCCTGGGGGAAGTGCCATTCGTCTGTTTTGCTGTATACTGGGTCAGAGCCTATGCTAAAATATCACAGATTCTTGACTTTGTCTGTGGCTTTGGGAATATTTCAGTGGCTCTAGCTGCATGCACTGGCATTCTAACAGAGCTTTATGAAAGGGCTTTTTTTGCTGTAATCCATCAACAGATAAGCCCGGGGAAAAAGAAACAGAGAATCCAGTGCCTCTCCCAAGAGGTGCAGCAATGAAGATGCATGCATTAAGCATCCTTCTCTCCCTTCGGTACACCCAGCATAGCAGGGCTTTTAAGGATCTCGTCAAGCACAATGCTAGCTGAATGGGTGTCCTGCCTGACAAAAGCTTTTCTTAATAATGTTTTCACTTACATGTGGAGAGTAAAGTTCTTGCAGTGTCCCTTCCTGTATCTTTTTTTTTTTTTTTCCAGAGGAATAAATGTTTCTGGAACACATGACCGAGGAACAACAATCTCATGGGGGTATTGTCAATTTTTATTGACTTCCCAGTAGAGCAGAAAACAGTGAAACAGGTTACTACAGATATAACTTCCTTGCTAAGCATGTGACAGCCGTGCAAAGCTCTAAACCAGCCGATAATTTCTCCCAGGACCGATGATACGCCTCCAAGGCCACCAGCAGCGTTTGGTTCCCACGCAGCGGGAGTCCACGGTGGGCTGCAAAGCACCCCGGGCCGTCCGCAGCTCTCCCCCCTCTCTTCTAACCAGCCCACATGCCCGCAGGGCTCGGAGCAGGCTTTATTAGTGCTTTATTAGCACCTTTTTATTAGCATCCAGCTCCGAGCGACTGCTGCTGGGGGGTCGTGCGTGCCCAATGCCTTCGTTCCTCACAGCCCAGGCTGCCCATGGCTTATTTTCTGGGCTCCTTACTGGAAACTCTTGCATCTCGGGCTGACAAACTGGCTTTGTGCTCTCCTCTTCCAGGGAGATGGAGTCTGCCTTGGGCTGCAGAGACAAAAATCGCCTCTTTTGAAGCTGTTCCAGTGTCATCTTTCTCTTCAGTCACTGTTTCAAGGTCAGATGGTGCCAGCGTTTCTCCCTTGTCCTCAGTGGACTGAAAGCCTATGAAGCATCTGGCTTCCCCTGCCTTTTTCTCAGTTGTCTGCCTATCCACGTAGGGTAGAAGTTGTCTCTGGAAGAGCAAAGAGTGTACTTTGTACTATAATAGGTGAAATTTTCAGCTGCCGCAGCTCCCCTTTTCCCATTTCCTCCCTTGTTAGTACCTGTTTGCTGCTGAGAAACTTTTTAGACACCAGAGACACAGCCAAATACCGACGTGTTTCAGGAAGCACCGCACAAGCCCAGAAGGGGAAATTTTTAATTTCAGAAAACAGTTGTGTCTTCAAGGCCTCGCAGTCGGCGCAGTTCTAGGAAACCCTTTGAACTGGAGAAGGATATGAGATTTTTTTTGAGTGACTCATGCTTTTTATAGATTACCAGTTTCACAGCCTTGGAGGCTGATAAGTCCGTCCACAGAGCAGGTGGAGCAAGCGCTCTGTGGGAGCTTTACCGTGCAGGCTCGTAGTTTGCTTCAGCGTTGCTGCAGGGAGATGTGGCCATGTGGATGCCCTTGACTTCTCAACCCGGTCGTTGGGCCAGCTGTAGGGGCTCCCAGGGCTTTAGGGTAGACACCCTTCTAGATGGGCACAGGGAGAGAGCGAAGAGGATGGTCGCATGCCTCTTGATGTAAAATTGCACTCTTGGAGCAGGGAAGAGAAAGCTGATGTGGGGATGCTGGAGGAGAGACCTGCGCAGAAGCAGCTGTGTGCTGCGGCATGGGAAAATGAATTCCACGTGCCCACGTCATGACGGGGACATGAGTGGACCCGGGGCAGGCATTCAGCTCTGCCCCTCGGCATGTCGGGGTCTGAAGTGAATCCCGAACGGGCTTTACATCCAGCTCACGTTGTGCGCAGTGCGTTGTTATGGCTGCTGTACCTTCCTTTCCAGCAAATGTACAGCTTCTTGTAAGAGTTTTGCCAGTAAATGGAAGTGGAAGAAAAGGCTGTCCTTTTTGCCAGTGAAGGGAAATGGAAGTCGAGGAGAGATGTAAATGCAGCATGACTGTGCTTTATTAGATACAGTTAATAGACAGTTACTGGTTCAGTTTGCGGCTAATGCCTGAATCCAAGTGTGACTTTGCAGTAACTCACGACACGCTGGTTTCTGGAGCTGCAACACTCTGTCTTTTTTTCCTCTGGTTGTGGCATGCTCCTAAATATCCTCCCTTCGAATACCATGTCCAGGTGCTTTCCACACATATGCAGAGCAAATGCGAGGCCTGGTTTTTCTCCAGGAAAGCATCTTGGACCTTTGGTTCTGTCATCAGCCAGATGACAGTCGGCTCCTCTATGCCTACTCCTATTCCCAGTCTCCTCTGGAGCACATTTTCTCCCAGATGCTTGGCTCTCGGTGGAAACAAATTTCACATAGGAGCATTTTTTTATAGGGTCCTGCCAAAATTTGGTCCCATAGCTGGGCTAAGTGGCGGGGCAAGGGCTCCCTCTCCCTGGGTGCTGTGCCCCATGCTGTGGGGCTCTGTGGGGCATTGCTGGCTCAGCATCACCCATCGGTGACACACTGCCTGGTATCAGGATGCACCTTGGCCTCAGAAAATGTAAAAGGCCTCATCCTGCAGACCTTTGCAGGCAATTCTTTCTTTATAACTTTCTTTATAATGTTTGGAGGCAGAGGCTTGTGTGGAGGTGGGAGGATGGCATCCATTTGCCACTGCCTCTCGATTACCTTGAGGCAAGTTAGCCAGGTTGTAGATTAACTGTGCACTAAAGCCCAGCAATTACAGAGCCATTCTAGATATGCCATTATGTATAACCTTATGTTTATGACTTTATTCTTTCTTAACCCCATTTCTGAAAGGCAAATACACTGAACGTGCAGTGTTCTCGCAACCCAAGCTTTGTGTGACCTGCCCTCCTCCTGAATGGGACGTGCCCTGCTGTCTGCTCTCTGCCCATCCACCCTGGGTCTCTGGAGGATGCCTGGGACCGAGATTCCTCAAGGAGATGCCCATCAATGCTGCTGGGCACTGGCTGCGGTAGCAAAGGACCTTGTTTGTGCTGCCTGCAAGCACCATGTGCTTCTGTGCTTCTCCCTGCAAGCTCAGCCGGGAGCTGCCAGCCCTGCTGTGGTCACCGGGGCTTGCCAAAACCAAAGCAGGGCTTGGCGTTGGGAAGGAGGGCACAAAAGCAAACACTGTCTTGCAACTGCTGAGCTCTGGTGATGGAGGAAGAGGGGAGTAAAGAGCCCCTGGGCAGAGGGAGAGCAGGGTGGAGGCTGGATCCTTGCATCCTCCCCACCGAGGGTCCCTGCACAAAAGGCAGGCACAGCGTGGAGCCGGGATCGGCGGGCACACCGTGGAGGGGTTTAGTTTTCCCTTTGTCGGCGAGCTGGCAGCCTGTGCGCATGTGATACGGCTCAGGCCGATAAGGGGAATAGCCACCTCCTCTCCCTGCTCTCTTGCCAGCGTGCCCGCCATCGCGAGGGCAGGCTTGCTGCCCGCTGTCGGGAGCAGGGGTAGACCCCAGCCTCGCAAGGGGGCCCGGGGTGCGCTGGTGCTTGGCTGTCGGGGGAACCAGTGCACGCCAGCCCGCGGGGCTGCTCCCAGTGTTTTCTGATCGGCTGGCTGATTTCTCCCTTATATAATGTTTCTCTCAATAAAATGAACACATTATATTGGCATGGCTGTCGAATACATGCAGAAGGTGTTGGGAAATGCATGTTGACTTACAGACAGCTGGAGATTTAGCGTGGTTCACAGAAACACGCATAGCTGAGAAAGTATTCATAAAAACAACCAGCCACTTGCGCTAGCTTAACACTTCCACTTCTGGCTAGGACAAGGAAAACAAGTGGGCAGGCTCACTCAGGTGTATCTGAACTGTAGGAGGAATTTGACTGCAAAACATTTCTGACTCAACCCATTCCCTCAGCCCTTGTGCTGGCTGCGAGAGACTCAGCTCAAAACCCCCTGTGACATCAGGCAAGGGACTTTCAACAGGCTTGGGGGAGTGGGAAGAAGAAAAGGGGAAAGATACATCCAGACCCAGATTTTGCAACCTTTTTCAAAACCCCCATCAAAACCCAGAGCCAAACATTGCTCAGCTGGGGGATACTGTGAGTACAAAGTTTGCCTCTCAGGCCTGTCTCCCACGCTCTTCTTTTTCTCCGAAGGTTTGCCACGGAGCTTGCAAGCAGAAAATAAACTGGATGGCATCGACCTCAGCAAGTCTCTGTGCACGTGGCGATGGCCCCGTGTGTACCAGCGGGACTGCGGTGCTTGGGAAAAGCAGCTGTGGCACAGGCTGAGGCCGAGAGGCACTGGGGAGACCCAGGCAGGGGTGCCAAGCTCAAACCACGGCTGCGGCTAGAGAGGTAGCCAGGGCAAGGCAAGGGGGAGCTTCAGAGAGGCATAGCTCTTTGGGAAATCCTCCATCCTTCTCCCTGGAGCTCTGCACTGCAGCAGATGTTGGCTAGCAGATGTTTCACTGATGGTAGCCTTCTCCCATGGTTTCAAATGGCCAAGTTCCACCCTTTTTTCTCCCTTCTCCCCTTTGCAACAGAAAAAAAAAAAAAACAACTAATCCATCCATTCCCTAATATTTAGAGGTTTTTGGGAGGTACAGAGTTAACAAGGTGGATTTCAAAACAGAATGTGGTTTGAGGTTGAAAAAAGCAGAAAATACAGGATTGAACAGGGAGCGCAGCCTTCCTGTGGCACATCCTCACCTGCATCAGGGCACCCTGCTGTCAGAAGGAAACGCTCCCGCCCAAAGCATACACTGACACCCTCTCCCTTTGCAAGCAGAATTAATCATACTTATGTGCCATATTCCATTTTAATTTTTATTGCACAGTCCAAGATTAATGGTTAATGTAGTACATCTCCCCATCTCCACTCCCATTACAATGGAGTGCTTTGAATAACTATTAACTTCGCGGTTAACTGAAAGAAAATTGTTAATCATCTACAAGCTTATGTTGCATAAAAATCATTCTCTGTAACCTTCTCCCGACTGTGGGAGAGCCCTTTCCTCAACGCTGACCTTCAATGACATTTGGTACCTGCAGCCTGCAAAACACAGAAGATCATACTACATGGGCTTATCTGCTAGCCAAGGTCATAAACCGTGCGAACCGGTGGAGCGCAACTTGTGTTTCTTGGTGATGGTGTCGATTTTGATCCAACATCCAGTTCTCCTGCTAGCAAAGATACGGTTCTCTGCGTCCTCGGAAAGCACCTAATGAGCGGTTTTGATTTGTTTTTGACTTCGCAAGCTCAGGCTGCTCTGTGGAGCGCTGGGTGTTGCTGGGACGCACGCCGTGGCGGTACAACCTGTCCTTCCCCCGGCACAAGATGTGCGCAGACCATGTGTGCACGCTGCGGTTCAGTGGCAGGGTTAGGGCTGCCTGCCCTGGGGACCAGCTCTGGTCCGGGTATCGGAGATACCGGGTAGGGGAGGAAACCCCTTATGAATTAGGCATTCCCCCGTGGATATAGGTACAGGGTTTTGGCTTCTGCTGCTTTCTGTCCCTGCAAGCGGCCGAGTTTGTCTGCAGAGGTGCAGGCTCCCTGTTGAGCGATTACATCCAGGAGGCTTGCATCCAGCCATCCAGCAAATAAATCACCCACTGTTTGTGAAGTAGGAGGGAAGCACTTGGGACGGTGAAAGATTAGACTGTAAGCCTCACAAAACTCCCCTTCTGGCTGTAAAGATGGGCTGCGGATGTTGTGTTTTTTAGCTCTTTAAATGATTATTTCTGTGCCAGACTTATTAGGCAAGGTATTGTTGGGATCTTGGCAAGGAGATAAATACGGCTGCAGGCTTCGCAGTCATTCCTCTCCGCATCTGGTCACTGTCAGGCCTTCAGCTAATAGGCTGAGGACTGTGTGCTACAGTAAACAGCCTCTGCAGCTGCTAGGGGCTAAATGTAACTATATATTGCTCCAAATACAAACATTTCCACATTAGGCATTGTGTGTCCTCCCCCAGCACAGAGCTGCAGCCATTGACCTCGGGAGCCTGCACTGCATCAGCTCGCCTTGGCTTCTCCTTGGCCAGCAAAGCCCACCTCTTCCTTAGGGCCGTGGCTCTCGAAAGGGAGAGCAACAGCCCCAGCTCCGGGTCAAGTTGAACGTGGTCGAGCATTGTGCAACCTCCTGCAGATGGTCTCAGTGCCGAACGGCCAGGAGCCGTGGGATGGCCGGGGCGGGAGTCCGACGAGGAGGGTCTTGCTGGGGATGGGGGGTGGTAAGAAAGGCGGGGAGAAATGGGTGGTCCTGGGCAGCAGGGAGCTGCGGAGGGAAGGGTTTTGGAGGAAGGCAGAGATAGTTTCAAGGTCTCCTCTAGACATCCCCCCCAAGCCCTGCAGAGAGGTGGGCGAGGGCTGGGAGCTGCTCTTGGTTCTTGCTTGGGCTTCGGGCAAGTTGCTTTGCATGCAAACGTGAATCCTTGTGCAGGTGTCCAAGCGCAGTGCCCAGCTCCCCCAAGCAGTGTGCTTCCTCCCCTCCTCTTCCTCCCCTCCTTTGTGCTTCTGTCTGCCGTCCAGGGCCGGTAGCAATTTGGTCAAGACTGCTTTCAACAAGGTGTTTGCTAAACGTGTCTGATGAGAAAGACAAACATGTCTCATCAGCTGGAGCCTTTGGCCACCCCTACGATAAAAATAAAGTTCAACTTCCATCCCGTATCTCACTCGTGCCCAAGGGGAGTCCGTGAGTGGAGGGGGTTTGGCGTAGCTGTTTTCTGGTCTGGCCTGTTCCCAAATCGCTGCAGAACTCCATCCTTCAGTGCCTGCTCAGGTTAACTGGGTAGATGACAGGGCTCAGGGGGGCTCTGCCCTGGTCCTAGTCCTCTGGGGGGCTTTGCTGGGTGTCTAAAAGCAACCTCTCCGGAATGCAACTTTGCCAAGACCCGGCATCCAACACGGCAGGTGCGTCCCGGGCAAGCCCCCAGTTTGGAAATTCAGGACACCGTGTTGGCTGGGCCCTACTTAAATACATTCTGATTAATTAAGTGTTAGCCGGTTTACATCAGCCCTCCAGCCTGCTTGTCCACTGCACCGCAAGAAAGACGCCTTTCGCTGTTTGGCTGACTCCAGGCTGGATCAGCTGGCCAGGTGCACGGCCAATTTCCATCGCTGCTTTGAAGCTGAGAAGTATTTTGAAAAGAATAGAGCCTTTAGCCCCGTAAGTAAAAGCCATTTATCTTAGGATGAAAAAGTGCTGGCATGGAAAAATTCCAATGCTGTGAAAGTCTCTTTTCCTGAATGTCTTGGATACTTGCTGGATTAGGTTCACTGGTAAGGAGCTCGGAGTTATGAATGTGTCTTTTATAGAAAAGAGTTGCAAAAGGAAAAGGCAAGTACTAGCGTGCTTGTAAGTGGAACAGAGCGAGATTCCCCGTGGACTAGGCATTTCTGAGATTGCTTTTAGAGGTACGGTCAGTATTGCTGCAGCGAGCTGAGGTGGTAGTAAATACCCTATCGTAACCATAGCCGTTACCGTTTCCCAAGGGTATAGTACCGGCAGAATACCTTATATAAACAAAAGCGAAGCACTATTGGCTTTGCTCTGCACGGCTGTTTAATAACGCTTTGTGCTCCATACGGAGAGTGTCAGGGTGTTTTATGGACGGTAATGAAATTAGCCTCACGATGCTCTTGTGAGGTGAGGATGTGTTGTTAGCCCTTCGCCTGGGCTGAGCTGTGTCACCCCTCTGCAAGGCACAGCCTTTCTCCTGGGTCAGAGCAATCGTCCACCGCCCAAGGTCTGATAAGCAGAGGCAGAAAACTCTGATCCTTCTCTCGGGTCTCTCAGGGTATCTCTGCTACATTTCAGGACCTTGTGTCAGCTTGCAGGGGTTGAGCTCCAGGACTTTTCCTACATGGCCAGGGACTCCAAATAGCAACCTGGATAGCGAGGATGCTGGAGCAGAGCTCTCTCGCTTGCATCGTGCATGGTTATGACCTCTTTGGGTGAAGGGCTACGACCTCTTCGGCATTGGAACGGGTTGCCCAGAGAAGCTATGGCTGCCCCATCCCTGGAAGTGTTCAAGGCCAGGTTGGATGGGGCTTGGAGCAACCTGGTCTGGTGGAAGGTGTCCCTGCCCATGACAGGGGGTTGGAACGGGATGGTCTGTAAGGTCCCTTCCAACCAAACCAGTCTATGATGCCATGAAAGATGGGATGTTTGCTGCAGTTTTGCAGTGATTCTGCCCTTCTCACACACAGTAGTCCCAGTTTTGTCACAAACATCAGCGCTGGCCCTGGGGTTGTTATTGGAGCTACCACTGATGCTTTGCTTTAAATAGATCCTAAGCAAACCTCTCTGTTTGTTTTTCTTGACATGGTACTGACTGGTGCTTTCCAAGAAACAAGAAAAAAAAAACTGGATTCACAGTGGTGACTTTGACTCCATCTGGCAAGAGCAAACTAATGAGAAAGGCACAGCCACGAAGAGAAAACTAAACGGGTCACTGCGAGGAGCAGCCTGTTCCTTCTGACCCAGTGGCTGCAAGTGACAAAATCTCACTGGTGCTTGCTTAGAAGATGCCTCCATTTTAGGATTTGCTCTGTCACAAGAATACCAAAAATCTTGCCAGGTACATGAGATCTGCATATGGAGTTTCATAATGGATTTCATCAAGTTTGCTGCACTTTACCCAGCTCTGCTAGGTAAATATTTTGCTTCCAAATCATCATTTGCCTTTCTGGGTCGTGTGGCCTGTGAAGCTGGTAGCCTCGTGCCCGTTGCAGGGGTGAATTCCTGACAGAGTGGACTGGGGAGCAGGGGTGCTGGGGAACAGGATGAGACGTGCTGGGTGTCCCCCCCAAGTGTGTTGCATTCCCCCCGAGGAGTCTGCAGGGTTGTGGTGGCCTGGGAGCTCAGAGGAAGGGCTAAGACCTTCCTCCAAGTTGGTCACTGGCGAGGGTACTCGTTCTGGAGCTCTCTGATGGGACATCTGGACTTAGGAGCGGCTCAGAGTGGTACCCTGGAGATCCGCATCTCTTAGACTGGACAGGGGAGCTACCGTGCATCCTGGGGGAAGAAACTCCTGGGACCCCCTCAGAGCCCTTCCTGTGCTCTCCTTTGCTGTGCTACTGACTGCTGGCTGGAGGTTCAGCCAGCGGGAGCTGAGAAACTGCCCTGCCTGTGCGATACTAACACACGGGCCGTTGAAAATGGTCCCAGTGACTCAGAGTGGAGGAAAAACGCCATGCTTGGGTTTGAGCCCCTGTCATGAAACAAGGGGATGACACCAGCACTTTTTAGCATCACCTCTGTAATTCATCTCCTCTGCATCCTCCTAAAGGTTTGTTGGCTGGCGTCTGTCTGCAGCGCTGTCTGTGCTCTGTGGGTCCTCAGGGCTCTGGGCCTGGGTGCCCTTGGCCAGTGTTTGGCTGCCAGGGTACAATTGTCAGAGCAAAAGGCAAATGCCAGGGTTCAGGACTTCAGCCACCAGCGTTTGGCCAGCGGTGAGCTCAGGCTGCCGCGTTTGGGTCAACCTTTCCCTCCGATCGCTCACGGGTGCTTGGAGATGTGGTCTGGCTTGTCTGGGAAGGGATGTTCAAACTGGGCTTTTCTACCAGCGGGAAGCTGACATGGGAAGGCTTCTTGTGAACAGCTGTGATCTGCTCAGGCTTAGATCTGAGGCGGGGGATGTCCCGGTGGGCTTTACCACTGCTGGTTGCAGCCAAGATGGGAGAGGCAACAGCACATGAAGATGCAGTGCAGGCTCCAGGTGATGCTTCGCTCTTCCTCAGCCAGAGATCTGAACTGGCCTCTCCATCCCCTCATCAAGTGGCCACTCTGACTAGTCCACATCTAAATTCATGAACTTTGCTTAAGGAAGAGGTGGAAATCTAGTCTTGGGGGGAACGCTGTGCTTTGGAGGTACTTATTTTCATGATGGGCAGAGCCAAACCCCATATTGCAACACAGGCTGAACCATGGATGTACTTGAAGGCTTCATCAGGTCTGGATCTAAATTTCGTGACTGGCTGTGTCTCAGTGACTGGCTGGACCACGCGCTCCTGAAGTCCAAACTGTCCGTCTCCTAAAACTCCACCTTGGGAGAGAAGTTGCCAAGAGCATTACCTATACACAGCACATCGGGTGGGCTTCTCGTTGTGGGGGTGGTGGTGAAAAATGCAGTTTAGTTTTATTTTAGGGCTATGTTCACACATCTTGTTAGGCATACAAGCATTGCCAGGGAGTTTCGTTGCCCATGCCAGTGAGTTCTGGAGGGAACGTGAGACCCCCCCGACAGGCTCTGGCCTCCCCTTCCCTGCCTGCTGCTAATTAAAGCTTGGCTTAAGCTGTGAAACTTGAGTATGAGGGCCACTTCTACAAACTCTCTGTTATCGTGACATATAACGTTGGCAACAGTAGGCAGTCTTGGTGTGTAGGTAGAAATCCTGTCCTCGTCTGAGCTGACCGCTGGCCTTTTGTAACACTGCTTAGAATTTGGGCTTTTTATCATCTGAATGATAAAGCTCTGGTACTTCCCGCTTGGTTTTTTTTTCTCCTGCCTGTAGTGCCGGAATATGTGTTAACAGTCTATTGATGGAAATGATAATTAGGGGATTTGTCATGAGAAATGTGCATGAACTTTTCAAGCTGTCATTCAAAAAAAGATTTTTTTACAGTCAACTCTCAATTATCCGTGGGTGCATTATCTAAGCTGCAGATTAGATGTGCCATGTTTGAAAAACCCAGAACTCTTTCATTATAAAGTATAATGCACAATGTTTTTTTTCTTTTTATTTATAACCTCATACTGCACCTTAAACTTGTTTTTTCAAAGGCAAAGGTATTAAAGCACTACATTCCTGGGGCCTTATTTACATGTATTTTGTATTATTGGTTTTGCTTTTCTTTCTTTGCCCTCATTACCCTGGATACCGAGAGCTGAGCATATCAAATTATAGCATCTGTGGAGGAGGGTATGTGACACGGTAACCTTTCCCCAGCTGTTTTCTTTTCTTCTGGTGCTGCTTAAGAGTTTCTGCAGGGTGATGCCGCAGAGCCAGATGGGCTGGAGAGGAAGAGGGAGTGCTCTGCCGTGAAAAAAAAAATAAATGTCTATACCTGAAGGAGCATGAGTGAGTGACAAACAGCTGAAAGAGAAGGGATGTCTTAGAAACCATTTGTCAGGCTGGAGAAGCGGCGGCTTGTTAAAAACATGCCTGTTCTGTTAAAAGGATGAATTGACAGACGAAGGCTCAGTGCAAATTCAGCTGCCATCACTTCAAAACCCTTCACAGCTGAATCAGCAAATTTCTGTTTCCGTACATAACGGATGCAGCCAGCGCACCATTACGATGCCCACAACAAGACTTGCATTAAGCTCCTTAAATTAGCTGTTTATGATAGTCACACTCTATAGCGGCAGCTTGGTTTTTTTTCCTGGACCTCCTTCTCTTCTCACACCTTTTGTTTTCGCAGCCCTGGGAACAGCTGCCTAAGCAAGGATTTTGGGGAGGGAGCGCTACTGACTCAGTGCTACCCGTGCCGAGATTCTCAGCCGCGCCTTTCACCTTCTCTTTGGCTTGTGCATCTCCTGCAAGTCCCACTGACCCGTGCTGGTGCTGCCTGTCCCCACCGTTAGCCAGGGGCTGGGGTCTGGCAGTGCCGGGGGGCTGACCCGACGGTGCCGGTGTGCAGGAGGGCAGCGTCAGGGCACTGGGACCTTTCTCCCCACGCTTGTCCCCGCTCCTTCCTTGCCATCTCCTTACCGCCTCTGCTGCCAGAAACACTTTTCCTCTGCCATCGCCTCTTCTCAAGGGTCCCCGTGTCCCCCCAGCCCTGCTCTCCTCCCGGCGTGCTGGGGCTCGGGCACATACTCTCATGGCCATACCAGCGTTGGGTACCGCTAGTGCTAGAGAAGGGACCCAAATCAACCCCACTCAGACTTTGGCAACGTTTAGGTCCAGATCCCTGGTTTGATTATAAAGCTCTCTAAGAAGTGACACCTGTTTTTTATTTAGTGTTGCTTGGAGATCTTGAGAGTAGCTCAGGATTTTCACAAAAACAAGTCGTGCTGAGTAAAGTATTATTGAATGGTTGTCAACATTAATCCAAAATCTACTGCCTTATAATAGTTCTACTCTCTTTTTTTTGAGCTGAAGGAACGGAGAAGGAATAAGAAATGTGGGGGTAAGGACTTTTTCTGTGAAAATAAAAAAAAAATTACAAAGTTGGCACCTTTTTATTCCAACCAGAAGGTTTTGTGAAAGCAACTTTTGGCTGAAATTTTTTTCAAAAAAGTGTTGGCTTAGAAAAGCCAACCAGCTCTAATATCTTATGAAAGATGTTGCACTTAATAAAACTGTAGGCAGGCAGGCAGAAACAATATACCCATTCATCTCCACCTAGCCCCTCGCTCCCTTTCCCTGTCGCCCTGCTCGCTCCCGGAGGTGCGAGCCGTATCTGGTGATGGGAGCCCTTCCACTGGCTTCGGTGGGATTTCTGGGCTCAGAAGTCATTTTGTGAGCCACAGCTGCAGGGTAGCAGCCTGCAGCCACTGAGGGGGACCCATGGCATCTCCGCCACGGGGCGATGGGAGTTGTGACGTCTCCGGTGTACGTGCTACGTGGAGGCCAGTAAAACACAGCGGAGCAAGCAGCGGTGCCGGCTAATCCCTGTTTCCTCAAACAGGCTTTTTCCCTCCCTCTCTTGACCCTGGGGATATGTAAAAGCTGGCTGTGCTGAGGGCAAAACACGGCCCCAGAGAGAGGGAGGAGGAAGGAGGGAGAAGCCGGCGCTTTGCTGGGGTACGGCACCTTTTGCAGGGGGGGTAACGGGGCAGAGCCGCCCTCGGGGGCTTCCCACTCCAGAAGTGGGACTGTGGGGCTGGCAAAGTGCTTACGGGCCCCGGAGGCACAAGCAACGTTTCTGTTTGCTGTGCTATTTCGGGAAGTTTTCATAAGGTAAACAAGGGCCCCCTCTTGATTCATGGAGGTCATTAGTAAACCGTAGGATGGTATTTACATTGCGAAGGTATTCGCACAAGCTCTCTCCCAGACGGCAAGTTCACCGGGGAGGAGGTGACCTTCAGCGTTTCTTGTTTTGCCCCGTATCTGGCAGGCGGGGGGCCTGCCTGTTTGACTGGAGTGCCTGGGTACTGTAATCAAAATAAATCACCCTTATCGTCGCTGGTGGTGATACTGCAATGGAAACAGAACCAGGCGCCTACTTTGCGCTTTGCGAAAATGACGTCATGGCGAGGAGTGGGATGGGAGGTCAGAGGATGAACTCCAGGCGGGTGCCGCTGCCGTCGCCGGTCCTGAGCGGGGCTCTCCTGCCCGGGGTCAACCTCCGTGCACGGCGGGGGCACCAACGGACCACTGCGCCTGGCTGGGGAGCCGGTCTGCTGTCCACCTTAAAGCAAATAACGACTAGGAATTATTTCTAACGAGAGAAAAGGAGAGAGCATGGTGATGTTCTGGGTCAGCCTATCATGTTTTTTTGTAGCAAAATTGAAAAAAGAACCTCCCCCCCTCCCCAACTCCTCGGTCTCTCCCCTCCCTGGGCAAATGGCAAACCACAATTTTTCATTTTCGTTGCCTGGTCTGTTTTGGAAGGAAAAAACTATTCGGTGGGTAGTAGCACTGTTTAAGACTGCTTTTTGTCCTATGGATTTATACGGTTCTCATGGCGCTGAGGGCTGACTTTGACTGAATTCTTGTAGTACTGAAGAAAATGAGCACTCAGAGAATCTACTCAGACTAGCACTGCTATGGATACCATAATCATAGGAAAAAACTTTACAGTTTGCATATATTAAACCCCAGCAACTCCACATAAGAGCGAGCCACAGGCTGAAGACTGAATTCTCTGATGCCCACTAAGGCATAATAATTCTTTCCCTTCAAAGGAGGATTTGTAGAGACCCTGTCCAGCTGCATATTTTCATGAAGCTCGTAGCAGCAACTTCCTATCTCAGAGGCTGAAATGTTTCAAAGAGGATTTTCCGGTTGGTGTCAAGGAAAACAGATGTGGGAAAGGTGGGGAGATGTGCAGGGAAGAAAGGGCTTGTGCTGGAAGCAGTGTCGAGTGAAGCAGGTCCTGCCTCCAACGATGAGGATGAGTGATGTTTTCGCTCAGGCTATTGAGTACTTTGGTCTTCTTGTGTAGGAGATGTCACTCCCTTGCCGTAGGCCTTTCAAAGCCCAGGGAAAGGTGCTGGCTCTGCCACCGTCTTCCTTGGTCCTGTCCCTTTCCTCCCTGGGAGATGGCAGTCACGGGCATCCCAGCTGCAGGGTCAGCCAGGGAAGGCTCCCCCCTTGCTGAGCCAGCCCATGCTCCTCGGTGATGCTCTGCACCCTGGCAGGGCTAGGCAAAGGGCTTTAAGATGAGTTGCTTTAACGCTTCCACGCTCCTCCTTTTCTTCCTGCCTCAAAGAGACAAGCCTTAGCTTTGAAGCCTTTGAAACGACATCAAAGGATGAGATTTCCAGAGGAGCTTAAGGGAGTTGGGTGCGATCGTCCCATTGACGGTCAACAGGAGATGGGTGCTTAATCTCTGGAGGTGCTTTGAAAATCTTGTCCTACGTGTATGTCCTTGCTGGGGAGGAAGTGAGAAGGAGTTGGCAGCTCCTTCTTTTTTTAAAAGGCAGATCCTGTTTTTTTTCTGAAGATAAAACATGATGCATTTGAAGATGATGTCCAAAACAGGTTTGCCGTGAAAACCACCAACTGCTTTTTAAAGGAGACACGCTTAAAAACAGCCTGT
Organism: Cariama cristata; assembly: GCF_000690535.1. Taxonomy (NCBI): domain Eukaryota; kingdom Metazoa; phylum Chordata; class Aves; order Cariamiformes; family Cariamidae; genus Cariama; species Cariama cristata. The sequence continues at coordinate 46,591 of NW_009635566.1, read as the reverse complement.
GATTTTGCCCCATCCGAAAGATGATAACTCATCTGATGATAACTCAGGTGCTGCCACTCGCTCTCCCCTTGGCATCACTGCGGGCGCACTGTAACCTTGTTGGAAACCTGAAAGCCTCTCAACGTGGAGGCTGCTCCCATGGAGGTAGTACCACTTCTCCACCTCTTTTTGTGTCATCTTTTGGCAGTACTTTAGTACAGCCTGTGTCACTTTTTGACAGGGGTATCACCACCCGTTTGCTTCTGCTGGTGAATATTAAACCCGGGGGAGTTTAACTGGGAACATCCTAGAGGAGGGAGCGCAGGAGCAGCGTGCACCATCATGATCTTCTCACCTCCACCAGCACCGATGCTGGCCAGCTGCTACCGGCTCTTTCGGGACCCTGAGGTGCAGACAGGACTTGCCAGGAGCTGTAAGTGGTGTTTTGGCCAAGCCTGCTCAGAGTGACGTGCCACCAGGCAAGGACGTGAGGTGTGGGGCTACCGCTGGTGCCCGTCCTTG
>NW_009635566.1:45569-46059 GCF_000690535.1 Cariama cristata | reverse complement strand
CTCCCCGTGGGTGCGCGCCTTGGGGCTTCCCCCGGGCTGAGCCGGTGCTGGCCCTGGGGAGAGGCAGTGGGAGGGTGCTGTGGCCGAGGGCTGGCGTCGATGGGTTCCCGCAGAAAGGCAAAGGAAACTTGGCTGCAGGCTTGCTGTTGTGCTATTTTTGTTCAAGGTAACAGCAGAACTCCACTGTAAATAAAAATAGACAAGTGAAGAATTTCCCAAGTCTGTCTCTGCTCATTTCTTTCCTGGTGAGGAATTATCCCACTCCAGAAGAGTAAATCCTTCTTGTCTGTTCCTTGGAAACTGGGACAATAACACTGGAAGGGAAAGAAGAGATTATGGAGTTGTCACGAGGATGACGGCAACGTATTGTACACAGGGTGCCAAAAATGCATCCTCTAAAGCAAATAATAGCCGTGCTCTGTGGGGCTTATCCTGACAAAGTGAGGGCAGGCAGAGCCAGTCCCCGCCGCTCTCTGTGCCGCCTGCGCTG
>NW_009635566.1:33435-45508 GCF_000690535.1 Cariama cristata | reverse complement strand
CCCCTCCTGCCTGTCACCCCCACATCGGCAGCACCTCGCCTTCAGCAGCACGGAGCATTCCCGCCTCAGCCGATAACCAAACAAGGTGTGTGCAGGATGTGAGCTTCTTTCCCTGATGGTATCTAGCGTCTTTTCACAAAAGACATCCTTTTGCTGCAAAGTCGGAATTTCTGAGGGAGGGCTTTTTTTCTTCCTGTATGAGCCAGGGAGTTGAGACCCTCCCGCCCTTACCCACTGAACGTGTGTTTTGGTTAATAACTACTGCTGTCATCGGAAAAGTCCATTAACCACACTATTCCCACAGAGCCACAGGACCCTGCCAAGCCCTGGGTTATTAACAGCCCCTAACACCTTGTCACAGTCTGCCTGCCCCTCCGATGGTGCTGAAGGGTGCTCGCTTGCCCCATTTCACATGTCCTTAGCATTCGAGGAAATCCCAAGTCACCAGGAAACGCAAAAACATTTGACCAGGAGCCCCAGGAGATGCTTTGAGGACCCTGCAAACGTGCTACCGACCGCAGTGAGGATGGGAGGTGGCCGAGGCAGCACCGTGCAAACCCAGGTGAAAGCCTCTCCCTGCCGAAGGGCTTTGTGTACATCGCCTGCTCACGATTCCCGCTCCGGCCGGGGGTTTGCAGGGAGAGTTAGTGACTCACCAGGGGTGGGAGTCTTGTTAAAGCTGTCGTATGGTACTAGCATCAAAAGCTCACCCAGTTTCAGATGTTGATTTTTCCATTCTCGGCTATTCATGGCGACAATAATGAGATGGCTAAACCCACTGTTATTGTCTGTGCAGAAAGCGAAGGACAAGTGACGTCTACTCTCAGAAGCAAATGCAGGAATGTGTTGGGTTTTTTTCCAAACTGTAAGCGGTACGATAGTATTTCCTTATTTTTGAGACATTTAATTATGCTTTAACCAAAACCAAAATGTCAAAACATAGAAGGCAACATGGCTCCTCTGAAAGAGCGTTACCTGTTTTTATAAAAACTAGTTGTTGATATTGGGCTATAGATGCGTCGAAGAAAGAAGGGAGGGCAGGTTCTTGTTTCTGCCCCCAAATCCCTGCCACCCTATGATCAAACTGCTGATCAACGTTTCCCAAGTTTGAAACTGCAGAGTAAAGAGAAATGCAAAGCAGCTTGTGAATGGAGAGGTGTGAAACCGAGGGTGTGAAACAGCAGGTCTGAGCTGTCGGGTCAGCTTTCTCTATGCACTGAGATGTAACCCACAAAAGATCAGGGAACTCTGGAATTGAGGAGGTTTGGAATTGAGGAGAGGGAGACTGGAGGGAAGGAGGGATTTGCGTGCGTATGAAAACCTTGCTAGCAGAGATAACTAGCTCTGAGAAGCTGAATAAGGCCCGAGAAGTCCAAGTTCTGCCCTTACTTACGAAGACAGCTTTTGTCGACGGCTGGGGATGTTTGAAGGATAAAGTGCATGGATGGTCTCACTCCCTTTCCCCCTCCTGACGGAGCGGCTCTGGTGTGAAACTCGTCTAAGCAAACGTGAAGTTCCTCCATGCCTCTTACCCAGGTTGCTTTACTGAGGAGCAGAAGACGACTGAGACTGACAGTAAACACTGCAGGAGAAAAAGTGGGTGGTGGTTCTAATTTAAGGATGCTGTCTAATTTTACCCATGCTCTCTAATTTTACCTGTTTTCTCTCTAATTTAGGGATTCAGTGCGCGTTGGTTGGCTAAAGCTTAATGCAGACGATGCAGAAAGGTGCTGTGCTCGTCCATTGCCTTGCTGAAGCCTGGATTTTGACAGCAGCCTGCTGCTACCACTGCTCAGGACCAGGACCTTTACTGAGTATATTACTTTTATGCTTGTCAAGCATTTCCAGAAGAAATTCTTTGTATTTAAAGATGTTTTTTCTGAAGTTTATGATCAAAAATATTCTCGGTTCAAAGCTTAGCCCTCTGATGTACTAGCCTTTTTTTCATCATGGCATCAGTCTAGCCAAGCACTTACATCCATGCTTAAGTTTAAGTGCATGCCTGACAGAGTTAAAAACAGCTTCGGGAGCGTCCCTTGCTGCCTTACGGAACAGGCATAGGCAATGTGTGAGTGTAGTTGTCTTGCTGAATCAGAGCTAAGTGATAATCTGCTCCCACTAGCTGAGACGGAGCAGTGAACTGCGTGTGTTAACCAGGTGAGGTTTCAGAGTGGAGGTGACATTAGAGGACAGGGAAACCAGTTTGTAATAGCATCCGCTGCACCTTGACAGAGCTGCAAGGCAAGAGTCGGAGCTGAAACGGTAGGATTTTGAGATGTAATTTGGAAGTGGTCTGGGCCTTTTGCATCTCTCTTGGCTTTTTGTGCAGGCATACGGTGGGGAGGGCTTCTTCTGTTCTCATGTGTGCGGCCACACACCTTACTTTCTCATGGTAGGACAAATAGGCCACCAAGAAGAGAAAGTAGGACATTTGGCCTCTCTCCTCTATGGGAGGTGCAGTGCAGATTGGCTTCTGAGAACTAGGACGGTACCTCCAAAAGTAGAACAGCCGGTCACCCCATTCGTGTGTGCGTGTGGCCTTACAAATGTACCCTCTAAAGCTCAAGATTTAAGAGACGTTTTTGGCCTACTTAGGGAAATGTCTGCTGAAAATAGGGACAGATACACCGGAACAGACCAAAACCTCTGCTTTCCTTCTGGAGCGCTGAGCAGAACTAGCAATTGGAGGAGCCACGTGCTGGGCAAATAAACCCAAGAGGTGCTCTGCATCACTTCTTGCATATCGAGCGATACCCCAGTGACAAATCTGCCCTCCTCGGCCAGGAGGCTTTTGGTTTTCAGCAGCAGAACATGGACAGAAGATATTGCTCTGCAGTGTGAGATGATGCTTCACTACAACAGAGAACTGTCACCAAATCACGCTTGTGTGTACGTGTGTGCTGTGTACATATATATATACAACATATATTTGACCAGAAACAAAAATCTGACTTTCATTCCAGTAAAATACATAAAAAGCATCCACAGAGGGTTTCGGTGCCCTGCATTAAGGTCCTTCTCTAAGTGTCATGAGGTCCACAATGCCTACAATCCCATCTGAGCACTAACGATGCTAGTGGGACAGTAGCATGTTGTCCCGGTCAGTAGAACGTGCCTGATGACCGTGCCGCAGCCTCTGGAGGTAAACAGGAGCACAGAGTACAAACAAGGTCAGCTAGCACAGTTCTTGGAAAGATGCTGCTGACCTCACTGGTCGAGGAAAACCCCTCCACGGGTCCCTTAACGATGGCCATTAATGTTTCCACCTGGTTGCAGCTTGGACTAATCCCACGTGGACTTCTCACCTTGAGCCAGAGGTTACTCCGAGTGGCTGTGCTGCTCTGAAGTCTAGGTTCACTCTCTTGGGACTCATCATTAGTCAAGTCAGGTATGAGGCTGAATCTTAATAGTTAGAGAGGGAGGTTAATAGAAAGGGAAGCCTTCCAATTTTTCTTTTTTATCCAGTATGTGTGCTATGGTAATGAATTTGGAGCCGAGTGACTCCAGTTGTAGTGGGAAGCTCACTGCCTTGAGGACAGGCCTTTAATCCACATGAAGAGGTGTTTCATAAGCCATATGTGATGCCCTGCTTTGAATATTAATACCCAGAGCGCTTATTCAGCTCACAGCCATTTCATGGAAATGCTGTGCCTCTGTGAGGCTAGACCAAGCCCTTGGGTGCTCCGACTTTTTTTTTTTTTGCAAAGACAGTTTCAGGTTGTTCTGCACTTTTAATTCAAAATTCTTATTCAGCTTAGAGTCTCTGACGCCACTGCATTTATATTACATAATATTAACTGCTTTTAGATTTAATGAAAATGTGAAGGAGACTATAGGACAGCAGGCTTGGTCTACTTAGCCAAGTGACCTGTTAGTTACATACTTCATGAGGTTACTTAATCTTCTACAGGGCAGCCTCTTCTGAAATAAAATAACACAAGGAGGCAGCGACTGTTCTGGTGAGCGCTTGTGTTTTTAAAGGCCTTCAGCAAAAGCTGGGGAATGAATATTCAGTGTGAACCGAGAGGCATTCTAGCTGTGTCAGCCGTGCAGCTTTCGTTTTTACACTTATATCTGTGGGCAGAGCTGGGGAAATCACAGCGACAGAGCCTCTGTTGTAGCACCTGCTCCCACCAGGCACCGTCATCCAGCGCTGGGGGCATTGTGTCTATGGCAGGGGCAAGACACAGCGAGGGGGAGGTCTTGGATGCGGACAACGCTGATTATTTTTAATATTAGAGTATGCCTGTGATGATGCCCTGGGAAGATGGTTTGGGCTGCGAATGCTGGGCTTTGGTGATACTCCAACCCAAGGAATCAGGAGCTGAGCCAAGCCAGCTGCTGGGGGGGATCCTTCCCACAAAGCCAGACGTAGTGATTGCTGCAACTGTTCTGCTCTCCCAGTGCTGGAAAGGGATGGAGCAGATACTCCTTTTCTCTCCAGGTAGTTACTACATTCGCGTGTGCTCCCCATTAAAAAGTAGCGTTGTTCTTTGCTAGTTGGGACTGCGAAGCACTCTTGCCCTCGGGTGACCAGGAGGACATGGGTGTACTTGCAATGCCAGAATCCTGCTCCGAGGCAGGGCAGAGGCAAGGCAGGGTTTGATGTGCGTGTAGTGGGCGTAGCTCATTTGTGTCACCCACGGGTGCCTAGTGTTTTCATTAAAAGTACTTGTCTCTGCATTTGTTTCTACACTTTTCGCTGTCTCACGGGAGCTGTTTGGAAGAGACAGTGACTCTGGATCTGAGTTTCTGGTGGTATATAAATTCCCATCTGGTACAAAATTTAGGAGATGGCTCAATCCAGTGACATTTCCTTGACATGAATGTCTCTGGGAGGCACAAGAAGTAAAAGCCAAAGCTAAAAAAGGTGCATTAATATCTTTGAGACATGTCTCTGAGTCCTGCGGTGTGATAAAACAGGCAGGCAGCGAGTTGAAACGGTTGCCTGGTATGCAGCAAGTTTCTGTTATATTGTTTTGTTCTGATGCTTTCCACCCTTGTCTGCTCGGTCTTCGGCTGCACCTTACCCTTGAACTCGGACTGTAACTCCTCTTCAGGGAATGTTTTATCCTGCTCCTACCAGGCCTGCCCCAGTGAGAACCTCACCCTAGGGTTACACTTACAAACACCTAAAGACGTTGTGGCCTCTTATCCCCAGTGAAATCAATGGAAATCAGGTGCCTATCACAATTTAAACTCCTCAGACAGTGTGTTCAGAGGTATGCTTCAAAGTCCTGGTCCCCTAGGTTTCCCCTCCAGGGTGGGAAGTCCCACCATGGGACCACAGCATCTCCTTGGCTTGCTGGTCTTTGGATTGATTAAGAAAACAGTAAGAAATAGATATAAAAGGGAACATTTGTGTGCAAAGCTTAAGCACATGGACCTTCCAAACTGTCCTCACCAGCAAACTCATCCTCCGCTGCATTTATTCCTGCGTGAGGCAAGAGGCTTGCTTAATGCTTTGGACCAAATTCTTCTGGATTTCAGTTGTGCGGTCTATGATAGAAGTGGTGTTTGCAGGATCAAACAGACCGGGTGCCTTCCAGTGACTCTTCCAGGTGGCTGGGGAGGTCGCGGCCACATCACCAGCCCGAAGGGCTTCAGTCTGGGTGGATAAGAAGTGCTTGCAGAGACCTGGAGCTCCTGTGTGAGCAACCACAGCGTTACTCTGCTGAGCCCGATGAGTAGAAGCACTACCTGGGCCAAGGACAGCAAGATAAATATGATAACGAGAGATAGGCAAGTGTCCTCCAGGCGTTTCTAGGTGCACAATGTGGTGCAGAGCTGTGCTGGGCTGCACGTGTCTCCTAAGCAAGATGAAGGTGTGATATGCAAAGGCCTCTGTGGGGTGAGAAAGCAGAAAATAAATAACGAAACGGTCTACCAAAACTGTCTGCTGATGAATTCAAGGAGCACCAACAACCAACCTGAGTTTTGATAGCATGGAGGATCACCCAGCCTGAATTTCAACAGGAGATCAAGTCGCTCACAGCAAAGAGAGGAATGAAAATATCGGGTGCTCTGCAAGTGGGGGGATTTTCAATGCCCCCCCCCGCACCCCACTGGAGAGGCAGGTGGGAGAGCAGTGTGGGTGCTGTGTGTCATTGGCTTTTGGAAGACCCTCTCCCCTACCTGATACCGCCTTGAGCGTGGGCTTGTTCCTCTGCCCCGGCCAGCCCCTTCTCCTCGCCCTGCGGGTGCAATTCGGTTCTTTGGTGCTCGAGCTCGTCTGGGAGAGCAGCGGGGCTCTTGGGAGAGGGGGGGGCTGTGCGGAGACAAAAAGAGGCAACGGGGCTGCGAGGGAGAGGGGACGGTGGTCAGAGAGAGCTGAAAGGCTCCCGACCCTCTGAGAGAGGGGCTCTGACCTCCTGGGGCTGAGGGCTGCTGGAAGCTGAACAGCTGTGTCCTTTTTCCCTCTTCATGTGTTATCGCCTTGAGAAAATAGCCAGGATTGTTTGTCTTATGAGTATCCTTCATCTGGACGTGCAGGGGAAGCCGTATCGGGTGAAACAGACACTACCCCCCAGATAATTCCCCCCGCCCACAGCAAGGCCGGTGCCCTCAGGGATTTGCAGCACCACACGGCAGCCAGAAGCTGAGCCTGGGACGGCTGCAGCATCAGCAAGGGTGGCCTCTCTTCTCTCTTACACCAGACGTGCAAAATCTGTTCCTCCTTCCAGGTCTGGGGGTTATCTGTCTCTATGAGTTTTTTCTGGGCTTCAGAGGGTTTGCTCAGTTCTGGGCATGCAGGTCCTAGAAAGAGGTGGCTGGAGAGGATGCTCCTGATGAGGAAGAAGAGAGCATGAGGTGCTGGAGGGAGCGGTGAGCAAGGAGCTCGAGCTGGGTGTAAAAAACACAGCTAGGATGGGGAAAGGATCCCCTCCTCGGGAAAAGCAGGATATGTGTCTTGGGAACTTCTTGAGCAGGTGTGGGGCTGGGACTGAACGGCAGCAACCCTGGCCTCGACACGACAGAGCAGAATTTCGGTCTTTCTCCTTTTGCTGCTCCTGCCCACTGGGTAGGGTGGGACTGGCAGTGGGAGCAATGGGCAGGGGAGAGCGTGGCTTTCTCAGCAACTTGCTTCTGCCTTCGTGAAGATGGGGACGGAGCTGCCAGGAAAGCAGAGGTGGCTCAGGGTGCTCAGGTGTGGTGCTCAGGGTGGCTCAGGGTGCTCAGTGTGGCTCGGTGGTGACCCGGGAAGTGGCAGGAGTTCATGAGAAACAACAAATCTGAGGAGAGGGATTTGTTTTTCAACCCCGAAGTAGGCACAGAAAGTTGCACGAGGGTGATTTACATACTTCAGCAGGGTTTTGGCGTTTGTGCCCAGCCTTGTGGTTCATTTCCTCATTCACTCAAATGCACAAAGAGCGAACAAATGTTTGGTAAACAGGAACCTAAGGTTTCAGCGATGAAAAGCTTTAACTTTCGCCCACAGAGCTGCTTGCTGCATTGGCTTGGCAGTGTTTTTCAGGAGATGATGATTTGCTTCCTCTCCGATCTCATGCCTGGGGTAGCTCCAGTCATGCCCCCCTCCCCTGCCCCCAGCATCTCCTCGCTGCTGCATCCCCCTCTTGGGGAGCACCCACCCCACGGCCGGCAGCCTGGCTGGCAGCCCCACTGCCATGCCAAGGGTTTGAATGAGCAAGGAAAGCGTCCGGCGAGGTGGGGCCCTTCGGGTTGGCCTCGATCCACGCTGGTGAGGGCCAAGCTGGGAAACTTGCACAGCTGCTGCCCGGGCTCAGTTTGGTCTATGAATAACTGGAGAGCTTTCCATCACCAGGGCTGTCGGTCCAGGTATTTGCAAGCACTTTATTTGGTGGTTTCCTTTTCGTGTGGTTGCTGGACAGGGAGGACAGGATAGAGAGAGGAACCTTTCATGCTTCAGCCTTCTGCAGCATCCGGCGTTTTCATGAAACCACAAAGGACGTTAAAGAAAAAAGAACAAGCACTCTGTTTATAGGGATTTAGACCATCAAAACAAAGAGGGGGTTGTGTTGTTCAGTGATCGCTCCGAGTCAAGGGGCCTGAAGACATAGGTTCACAAGAGATGGGCTTCCAGGTTGGAGCCCACCCTGCCTTCCCACCCTCCCTGGGCCATGGTTTCTGCCCCTTGTTTGTGCCGCTACAAGAGTTGGCACTCCATATCCAGTGTGCTGCCCAGCTTTGCAGATTTTTATGCAAGCATGATAGTGGGAGGTAGCCCAGAAACAGGTCTGATGGCAATAGCAGGAAGGCTGCTGCTCCCAAAGGTAGTCCCGATGCTTTTTTAGGAGCGTTGCAGCAGAACAATGGCAGTGGGAGGGAAAGGGTGATGACAGCTTATGATTCTTAATCGCTCACGCTCATCTCCTCTTCAGTGTCCAAGCTGACTGAAATGCAAAATGAAAGCAATTGCGCAGCATAAATCGGATGCTGGAAGTCCGTTTCATGACCTAAACCCAGTGTCCTCGACCACAGCTCCCGGGCTCTGAGCTGGGGGGGACAGCAGGGTGTGAAGCTGCCCCAGCCCACCGCTCACCCACCGCACTTCATCCCTCGGGGGGAACAAGCTGCAAAACAAGAAATAGCCTGAAAACAGTGTTTCTTGGTAGGTGTTTGTGGAAGAAGGCATTTTGCAGGGGTGCAATACAAACGGCTGCAGTGCCGAAGGGCTGCCCAGCCGGTGCTGGGCTATGGGGGGGGGCGGGGCTGTGGGAGCCTGCCATCCCCCTGCTCCCACACCCCGGCGACTGGCACGATTTCCAGAAAGGCAGGGGTAACACGGAGCGGGGGGAGCGTGGGAGAGGCACAGCTCCGCACGGCCGTGGGTGCCTGGCATCGAGGAGCAACTGACCCGCAACACCCACGCTCTGCCTCCAGCTCGGCGCGTCGAAATGTTTCCATCGGATTAAAAGCTGCTCTGTTTTCCTAGATAAAGCCGCTCCTGGCCACTGCCAAAATTTCCTGGTTTCTCCGTGCGGCTAGAGTCCTGGTGTCTTTTAGAAAGAAGAGCTGGAGGAGGCAGAATGAATAAGTAAGTTCTTACACGTATTTTTTAGTCACCCAGCGGCCCTTGGACACCTCATTTAAGTATATTATTAGCAACCTAAACGTTCCAAACATAAACAGCAAGCAAGACTGCGTGTGTGCGCTGCCTCCGGACGCTGCCGGTGCATGTTTCTGCTGCGTGGGCTGCGTGCGTGCATCCCGAGAGCGGCTCTCCCAAGCCCATCATCGCCAGCGGGCAGGGACGGCCGGGAGGGTGCCAGGCAAGAGCCCTCCTTCGCTTTGCGGGGAGGGCGAGCACCCGCTTCTGGATTTCCCCAGGGCTCAGCCCCCTTCCAGGGTTCAGACCCCTCCCTGAGTGAACAGGGTTGGCGACGTGCGGTGCTCTGCCTGAAATGAACTACGTCCAAATCATCTCCTGTTAACCTGCGGGGAAAATCTTGGGCTAAGAATATTTTAGAGGCTTTTGGAAGGGCGAGGACTGAATCAAGTGCTAGTGTTTTGTTATGCAACTCTCCTTAACAAGCTCTCCATTCACGGAGCACCAGTAAAATTTGAAGTCATATTCTGGGTGTGGAAGAGACCTCATAAATTCTAGTGCTTATGGAATCTGTGAAAATTATTTTCTCTTCAGGTTTGTGTAAAAACATTCCCAGAGACAAGCATTTAGGGATTTTCTAGGGATAAGGTGTGGTCATACAGTCTAAGTAGTCTCAATGGTTTTCATCAGCTTGGTGGAGAAAAAGTCACATGTTTTCCAGGGATATTTTTTCCAAAAAGGATTTTTTTTTTCCAAAAAAACATCTCCATGTTATGTAAGTGACCTAAAGCTTAAGATTCAAGCTAATTAAACACATTTTTGCTGTGCCACGCTACCTGTGCAGATGCTTATTAATCTACTCTATAGATTTTTTGGCCCCCATGTAGAGGCAGGTATTCTTGCCAGGCGATTTTAACCAATGACATGTGAATTGTCTTCAGCATTGATTTTGTGAAAAGTTTAAATTTGCTCCTAGAGGTTTCTCTTGCCTCTTATGGACAGTCATGCTGGTCCACAGTACTTCTGCAGACCTAACAGGGTGGGTATGCAAGTGAGTTTTGGATGTGTATCCTACATAATTGCATCACTCCAGTGCATGACCTGGAAAACACACACAAATGCAGAATTGAGGTTCCCTTTTAGTTAAATTCCTGCAACAAATGGCAGATATCCCTGTCCACCAGTGGCATGGACCAAATCATCAGCCAAAGGAATTCCTAAAGGGCTGTGGGATTGACCATGAGGTGGTCAGAAGGTCAGCGTGGGACGGGTAACTCCAAGTTCAGTAGCATCATCCCAGACTTATATGCTGGTGAGTCCCATCAAGTTGGCCAATACTTCCCGTGTCCTGTCAAGCACGCGATGAGCTTTGTGTAGGCTTTGTGACTGTCCATTTTAGAGCTCCTGCCTGTCTGAAAGCCCTGGTCAGAAAGCAGATTAATCTTCCAGACCTTCCGGTTGGATTTTTTTGATAGCTAAGTTTCTGTGGATCACATCTTTAGTCTTATCTTGAAATGTATTTTGGTGTCATGTAAGTGTGTTATCACTCAGAGACAACACAAACTGCTTCAGACACTAGGCGGAGAGCCAAAACCCATCCTTGCATGAATATTTGCAGTTCCTCTTGACTCCCTGATATCTGAAGGTCAAGTTAAACCCAGAGCCTCCCGCAAAGCTGAAATGTTAAGAGTGCCAAAGAAGTTTTAGGAGTGCAAAAGCAGTTACCAGCAGTTTCCAGTTGCTTTGTTCTGGTGATGGGGAGGTAAAATGTGTGTAAGAGGAGGCAAAAGGAACGTACTAAATGCATCTTGTAGGATTGTATGATCCCTTGGTTTCTAGCTGTTTAAGTGTAAGGTATTTTGCTATCTTACCTTATAAGTCATAAGTCACTCTAAGCTCTTCTGTAGCCTTTTTTGCTAACACGGAGCCCAACTCTGTCTTTGACTGAGTGCAGGTTTTTGCTTCTTCTACTGACTTTGGCAGTTGGGTCCGTCTCGCAAGCTGGCACTTCTGCGCAAGGATAGGGGTGCTTGCAAAGAGGCAATCAGCTGTGTCCACCTCCTCTCCCCCAATTTCAGAAAGACATCTTCAAATGTAGTCCCACATGCAGACAGCAGCGAGTCCGCGGTACTAAATACTGTCTGCCAAACACTGATGCTGTCCTTGGCCAACACCTTATGAAATTCAGTCCTGTGCATGGAGATTACAAACTACAGAGCCACGCCGAGCCTTCGGGCATACTACCAAGGACAAACAGAGGACTGGGCTGTCAGAAAGCATTGAAGCTTTTTGGATTTGGGTACGTGCAGTAACGTGACAGTGTGCTCCAGCGTTGTGTTTCTTGCATACAGAAAGATGAGGGAATTCCCAGGCATTTGCCGGGAGAAACAACCAGGCAGACCTGAATGAGCAGCAGGCTCCACAAGAATCCAGACTTTCCCCCCACTCTCTTTCTGTCCGAGATCTTCCACCGTGAATCCCTTTGCAAACCTGTTCCTGCTATTAAGAGCACTGAACTTACCCAACCCTCTGTGCCCAGGCTCCCGCGAAACCTCCCACAAACTGGAAACGAGTCTGATTGATATATTCTCCTCTCTGTCGCTGTGCCTTGCTAATCTCTATCCTGCAGGTGTGGAAGGGCTCTGCAGTTCTCCTGGTCCGCTCCGAGCAGGCTGGTGGGCAGGCGGTGGGCACGCACAGGAGCTGAGCAGCCCTGCTGCTGCTCCTCTGCTCCGTCAGGGTCACCAGTTCTAACAGCACACAGTTACCCTTCCTCTCTAAAATAATAATAAAAAGAAAAATATGGAGGATTCAGATATTTATCTGCGGATCCCACCCTCCAAACCATTGTCTTGCCTTAGAGAGACCCTTCCGCACCAGGGTGGGCTCAGTGCAACCTGCAGCACCAGGGTGGGAAGATGCAGCCTGAAGCACCAGGCAACCAGCCCCTGCCAAGGAGGGGAGAGTGGTTTGGTTTTAGACTGGAATTTGGAGGGAGCGTTGTGCTCTGGAAAGGGGCAGACCTGCAACCCCATCCTGAGGGAA
>NW_009635566.1:32210-33354 GCF_000690535.1 Cariama cristata | reverse complement strand
AAATACCTCCCCACCAGGCGCTTACCTGAGGGCACCATCTTGTTCCACAAAGGACCCGAGGTGACCTCCCAAAGGCAGTGACTCCTCCGAAGTCCCCGCTAAATGAATTTGCTCTTTACAGGCAACTGGTTTGCTTTGGGTTCCAGAATATTGCCTTGTGGTTGCTAATAACCTGGGCCAGAACTGAGCTGGTGATTTATCGGGGAAAGGCTTTGTATCTGCCTCCTTAAGTGCCTGCCTTGCTGCTTTGCCTCTCTCCCCGATCCGATCCCCTTGCCGCTCACATTCCGGGTATTTCCAGCTACCTCTGAACGAGGCATTAATGTAGATAAATATTACTGCAAGGAAGTAATGGCCAAATACTCTCTGCATCATCTATATGCATTGGTTGGGGAGCGATTTTTCATTTCATACATCATTTGCTATTTCAGCATGTGGCAATTCTGCAAAATGAGGAAGGAGAATTAGAGAGTTGAAGAGCCCACCCCTCGTTCCTGCCGTTCCCAGCACTTGGGAGCACGGGCACAGGGCGATTGCTGTGCGGTTACCGGCCTGAGACGCGGTCAGATGAGCTCGCCTGAATCTCATCCCAACCCTGTATTAGCCACCCTGTGCACCTTCTTTCTTCCCATCTTTCTGCCTCTCTCTCTTCTTTGCTCGGCTTTAACGCACCCGTGTAGGTTTAATCTCCTTTCCTGCCCACCCCCAAACCTCCACCTTGCTGTATTTGGCGTTTTTCAGTGTAATTGGCCCCAGCACATAACAGACAGCTATCAGCCCTTTCCCCTAACTCCAATAAAAGCTCGTACCTCAGTGAAGTAATCTTTCCCACCTGGGCTGCTCCTGTGGTTTCATATCACTTAATCCTCCCCTGTGAGCTGAGGATGAGTTGAAGGTAACATCTGCTTGGCTTTATGTTGGTTGTGTTCGTACTGGGGGTCCCACGGTTCCCATTGCCAAGCAAGCGAGAGGAAGGGCTTTGCCAGAGTCCCACATTTTCTGGGAGATAACGGACGCCGCCGGGCTCACCCTGCTATTAGAGGCCCCATTAAAATCAAGGATGTAGGTTCAGTTAATTTATTCTTCCGGACCGCTGCGCTTATTCCGCCTGCTGATTTTCCCCTCGAGTTTCTTTGTGAATTCA
>NW_009635566.1:28421-32164 GCF_000690535.1 Cariama cristata | reverse complement strand
TGGGCCCCCCTTCCCCTCGGCAAGCCACGGCCTCGGGTGGTCCCACACCTCGCTGTGGTCCCAAAGCCGGCACCGTTGGCGTGTCAGCCACGCTCCTGAGCCTCGTTTGAAGTCTTCTGCTGGAAAGAGCTACCAAATTGGCTTTGCGGTGACTGCTGCACAAAGGTAAGGTGCACCCTTACACAGCACCTTGCCAATCAATGCTCACGCTCCCTGCGAAAGCTGTGGGCAACGGGGATCTCCTGCAAAAGCATTTCAGGTGCCTGCTGATCCCAGGGACATATCCAAAGGTCATCCCCTCCATCATACTGCAAGTGTGGAGGGAAGCAAGGGCTGTCTTTCTGAAGAGCTCTCCTCCTCATGGTCTCACATGCCACGGAGAGCTCATTCATCCCTGCAGTGTGCTGCTGCACTCCTTGAAGTGAGCCATCATTTCATTTTTGGTGACTTCCTAATGTGTTTGTTCCCGTTTGTTTTTTTTTTTCTCCCAAGCAACAGCACAGGCATTGCTGCATTTGGCAAAAGAACAAAGCCTTATTATTCAAAGCCTGCGCGCTCCGGTATCAGCTGGGACGAGCACACCATTGCACTCCTAGACCTCAATCTGAAAAGCCAGCTGGACAAAGAGTGAAAAGGCTCAAAATCACAAGTTAGAAAAAACCTTTGCTTTTATCTTGTCTCTAAAGGACACGGTCAAGTACGATTTTATATCCGTGCTTTCTTTTTGTCAGTAACACCTCTTCAGAAAACTGAAAATAGCATCACTTTCTCTATTGATTTGTCCCCCTGAGAAGCACGGATTTCTCCCCCTCCGATCGACGTGGCTCATCGTGTCGATTTGCTTATGCAATTCTGTAATCAATGAATATCAGCGTGGCTCTGGTCACACAAAGCGAACCTGCTATCTATCCAGTTCTTTGCAACTGCGTGGCAGCAAGAGCCCTCCCCAGGAGCCTCCTCCGCAGGTTGTACCTCCCAAGGCAGGTACTGGGGTGATGCCCCAGCTCTCGCCCAGCTCCGTCCTAGCGTGGACCCCGGCAGCCAGCGATGGATGAGGCCCAGGAGGCTAGCGTCTCAGTTTGAAACTGCTTTGTAGCCAACCAAAACATGCAACGCTAGTATAAAATATCTTATACCAATGCAATACCCAATTTTTCTGTCATAATTATGCCTGGAAAAAAGGGCACCTTTTCTGATGTGATTATCTACACTTCAGAAGTGTGGACCTCGTGTCACTTTGCCACGGAGTACCTATGTAATTCTTTCCCTGTAAGGCAGTTTTCTCAGCTTTCAATTATTTTTGCTGGTTCACCCTGCTCTTCTGCCACGCTGGTCTGGAGGCATCCAGCAGAAAAGATTGCGCAACAGCGATCGGGCAGTTGCTTCTCTCTCTGCCCTGGGATATGTCATGCAGCCCAAAAACCATCCTGAGACTTTGTCTGTTGACGTGACAAATTGTAAACTCCTGTCCAATCTCCTGTACGCTAACCCTGCAAAGTCTTTCACTGCATTTGGGTCTCCTCCTCCCATAGGGTGTCTTAATTTTGGACTATTTTCTCCCTAGACATATTAGTCTATGTGTCCTTTGAGCTAAGTCATTTTCTCCTCGTGTCTCATATCTTTTTTTTGTCCTTTTGTGTTATATTCCACTCCTGGCTGGTGATGGCATCTCCTCCCCAACGTCGTATCAATTGCAATTTTAATAAACACGCTGTCTAATGCTTTTTCTAGATCATTAATGAAGATGGTAAATAAAACTGGAGCTAACACCAGTTTCTAGTAATAACCCTACTGGATGCCTCCCCGCAAGCTGACAGTTTTGTCATTGATCACTATTCATCACCGAGCCTGAACGTCAGTGTCCCCATGTGAGGTAATTTATATTCATTTAACACCATTCATCACAGAATCAGAGAAAACCACGGCTAGAAAGGACCTCAAGAGGCTGATTTTCAGAAACATTCCTGAAGTTTCCAGCCCACTCTTCAACACCGGCAAGGACAGAGGTTTCGCATCCTTGCCAAGCAGGTGGGTTTAGTGCTTGTTAGCCTTCCCTTTGCCAAGGGTTTAACTTTAACCTCTCTTGCTGCAATTCAGGCCCCTTGTTTCTTGTCACATTCGCAACGGATATAGAGAACTGTCTGGAGATGCCTTTCACATACTTGAAAATTATTGTATCTCCCCTATTCTCCTTCTTGCTGGAGGAAACAACCCCCGTTGAATAAGCATTTCTTCACAACTCCTGCTTTCTAGACCTTTCATCCTGCTTCCTTCCAGACTCTCCTCAGCTGGATAAAGATCAGAGCAGCATCGGGTAAAGCAGAAGGATCAGCCATGTATTTTACAGGCAGAGCTTCTCTTTGAATGCCCTGGTATTGTGACTGCCTTGTGTGTGACAAAATGGCACTTTTTATTCATTTCAGGTTCCTGAGTTGCTGCACTGCTCCACGTCTGTCTAATCGTCTCTCCCTCATTTTGTCCCTGTGCAGCTCATTATACCTACCTCTGTGCACAACTTTGCTTCTCTCCTTATTGAATCGCATCCTGTTTTTCTCTAACATGGCAGCATGATTTTTAGTCCTAATCCTCTTCTCTCACGTCATAGAATCACAGAATGGTTTGGGTTGGAAGGGACCTTAAAGACCACCCAGTTCCAACCCCCGTGCCATGGGCAGAGACACCTTCCACCAGACCAGGTTGCTCACAGCCCCACGTCCTTGTGACTCATGTCAGCTTGGTGTCATCTGCATATCTGCTAAGGATGCTCACTATTCCATCATCCAGTGGCTGCATCTCTGTTGAACCCTACTGAACCCTTCCTTGTATTTTGACAAAGACACCTGCTTTCTGAGGACAGTTTTCCAACCAGTTTTGCACCCCTTCATGAAGGTAATTTGTCTAGGGCATGTTTCCTTAGTTTACATCTTGTAACATGAAGTGAGACGGTACCAAAGGCCTTACCAAAGTCAAGATACAAGACGTCTCCTGCCTTGTCCCTATCCACAAGCCCTGTCACAGGATGGAATTAGGTCAATTTGACATGATTTGCTCCTGGCAAATCAGCGCTGGCTGTTCCTCTTCTCTTGGTTGTTTCCTAGGTGCCGATGATTAGTTTAATTATTTGTTCCAGTGCATTTCCAGGAACCGAAATCGAGCTGAGTGACCATAGCTGCCTCGCTCCTCTTGTTTCCTCTTTCCATCCCCAGGCAGGGTGCTGCTCTGCGGGGAGCCCCGCTCCCCCACACTGCTCCCAAGGGATCCCAAAGGGTCCCAGCCTGGGCCAGCCCCTGCCCCAGGCATCGCTACGGTGCTGGCAGACCGATGCTTTCCTCAGCCTTCCTCTGACCACCAGTCTATAGCCAGAATACTTCCCTGCTGGCCTTCCTGTCCTGTGCCAGTTGCATCTTTCTCAATTTTATCCATCGTAATATGTGCCAACCTTTGATGCCAACCCTTGATGCCAACCCTTGATGCCAACCCTTAGCCATCTGCACGTATCTCAGTTTTCCGTTGGCAGACCGATGCTTTCCTCAGCCTTCCTCTGACCACCAGTCTATAGCCAGAATACTTCCCTGCTGGCCTTCCTGTCCTGTGCCAGTTGCATCTTTCTCAATTTTATCCATCGTAATATGTGCCAACCTTTGATGCCAACCCTTGATGCCAACCCTTGATGCCAACCCTTAGCCATCTGCACGTATCTCAGTTTTCCGTTTGCTTCCTCCTTCCCTGTGAGACCCCTGAAG
>NW_009635566.1:23897-28403 GCF_000690535.1 Cariama cristata | reverse complement strand
TCCCTATGTTTCTTAACCTTAATTTTTGCATTGGCATGACAACGCCGACGATCCTGAAAGTCTTTGTCCATGGATTTGTTTCCCTGAGTGCTTGCTTACCAGCGCTCTGGGTTGTCTGTGAACATCTGTGGGGGCTCAGCAAAGCCTCTCAGTGGGGAAATGCAGAAACTTAGCCTTTCAGTGAAATTGTGGACTTCTCCTACTTCCAACTGGACTTTCCCAACCTGCACAAGACTTCTTGTTTTCAGCAATCTCTTTGTCTCTTAGCAAAATTCTGACCTCGTTTACACCAGTAAAATCTGGATCGGTGCCAGGAAACTGCTAGAGTTGTTTTGGGCTTACAGTGATGAGAATGAGAGAGGCATCTGCCTCATTAATTCCCCCAATCCACAGAAAGAAAATGATTCCAAGAGGAAATAGCTCTGCAGAAGGGAGCCCTGGAACAAATTAGAGACTGACTTAATGGGATTAAGGGGAAAAAATGCTTTAGCGAATCCAAATCAATCCTCTCTTCAAAACATTCAAGGTGCCAAAGTAAACACAAACACTGTTTTGGGAAGGAAAAGGTTAAAAAGCTATGAAAACAAAATATCTCGGTCTCTTCTAATGATGTCCCGTAGCTGAATGAGCACAATCCAGAAAGGGGTTGCTGAGTCAGCAATACCGTACCTGCCGCTTGGTGTTTATCCATGGGGCTCTAAGGGTGGAAACTCAAGTTTCCCACTTTATCCATGGGGCTCATTCTGCATTTTCAGGCTTGATAAAAGACCCATGGAAATCAGACAGCTTTTCAAGTAGGGATGGGTGAACACGTCTGGCAAATGGAAACCTCTTTCTCAGATGCCTGGCCAACATGACGTCCAGCCCCTAAAGCCATTCCTCCAGTTGTTGCTTCAGCTTTTTGTTCTGCGGTTAATTACCATCTTCACACGTTTCTTCACCCACTCAACACCGTCCATGGCACTAGGATCAGATGTGCCAAAAATAAATAAATAGGTGCAAAGAGCCTGCTCCTGAGGTGTTGCCGGATATACTAGGAGCTGCATGCAGAGGCCTGCTTTTGTGCAGTCAAGTGGAAGGGGGAAATATTTTGAGCAACTGGCAAGAGCCGACATCTTTCAGGCAGGCAGGTGGACCTGTGTGCTGGCAGGGAGGAGAGCAGGAAGGAGCACAAGGCTCACGCTGTGCCTATTAGTAATAGCTGGAGGCAAGCAGGAGCTGTGACCCACACATGAAAACTGCCTTCTTCCACCTCCTGCCCAAACCACCTTCTACCATCTCCCACCAGCAAGCTGGCTGTCCCCATTCACCCAGCCACCCTGCTCAACCCACCAGAAGAGCTGGGGCAAAATAATTAAAGGATGGCCAGACCTTTGAGTGGCATGGACATTTCTTCTCTGTTTATACACAAGAGCACACCATTGCAGAGGGCAGTCAAGTACTAAGGACACCGACCGTCTACTCTGATGGTCTTGATGACTTTTGAGGAAAACCAGGGCTTTATGCAAAGACCCCCATGCTCCAAGGTAAACTTGGCTAAATGAAAGCATTCAGAGGGGAACTACGAGAATGTACAAGGGCCACAAAGCTCTCCCTGTGATGGGAGGCTACAGGGGACTGATCTATTTCACATAGTTTAGAAATTATAAGGCAGCTTGATAACAGCATAGAAGCGCTGCAGTAGGAAAGAGATTTCTTCCATTTAGGAGAAAAACCACCATTGTGTAATCCAGTGGCTAGAAGCAGAGGCAAACCAGATGGGGAGGAGAAAAAAGGGTGAACTTGTTATATGAGGGTAGCTAACCCAAGAAAAGGCTTTTCTAACATCCTGGTAGACTTTGCAATCTTAAGGCAAGACTAGGTGACTTTCTAACAGATGCATGGCAGCTCAAAAAGAAGTTATGGGCCAGAATCAGAAGTGGCTGGGGGAGGTACCCTGGATGTCTTACGCAATAGGTTACACTTGGTGATCCGAATGGTCTCTTCTGACCTTAAACAATGAATCCCTGACATTCAGCTGTGCTCAAGTGTGGCACTTTATTGTACAGCAGTTTTGGATCAAAAATAGCTGTTATCAGTGAACTAAACAGGAAAATTAACAACGTGGTTGCGCCAGCACCCCTTGTGCTCCTTAATTTGATATTTCTTTATTTTATGCTGTCCTTAAATTTTTAGTGTGCTGCAGAACTGTGTATTGGATATGCAGAAGCACATTATAGGGGTAATTAGGAGGCAGCTGGAGGGTTTTGGCAGCTGGGAAGGGGACAACAAGCACTCTTGGCTCTTTGAGAGGCAGTGTGGGTTTGTGGGAGAGGGACATTAGCTGAATGCTAAGATTGTCAGCAGGGAGAGTCAACGGGGCTGACAATAGTATTTGCATCATCTTGAAGTTAACCGCTTCCAGAAGAGAACAACAGTGTGCAGCAAAATAGAAGCTATTGTTCAGCCTGCAGCCTGGTAATCTCTCGAATCGTGCAGCAAAGGTTTGTTTTTTTTTTTTCAATGCAGCTTGACTGGTTTAAACCCAAAGTATAGCTCCTATTTGCACTGACGGCGTTTACAGAGGCTTAAGGCCAAATGCTTGAGGGAAGTCCCGCTGTCACAAGACGTAGCTCTTGGTGCTGTAGGAGTTCGTGCTGGTCCAGAACCAGGGCCCACATCCACAGTAGTGCGCGGCTGGGACAGGCTTCGCTTCGCTTGCTTCGCTTTGCCATAAATGAGTCTGGCTTGGGGTGTTTGTTCTCCTCCGCAAACCGTAGAAACAGCTACTCTCCTCCCTTGTTGCCCTGTGAAGGCTTAAACCTTGCAGCCAGAGAATGGTGGTCCACGTAGGAACCTGGCTTTAGGAAGGATGGAAGTGGAGCTGGGGTTGGGGAGACAGGACCTGGACACATAAGGTGCCTCTCACTAGCGTTTTAGTTTGGATGAAGGAAACAAATCTCCTGACCGTGCCACATAATCGCGGTTGGATGATTCAGACTGTGGAAGTGGATCAGGACATGTAAGCTGGGCTCCCCTCGGGTGATGCTGTGCTGGGAGAGGAGATGGAGGTGTGCACCTGAGGTGCTCCAAGCCGCCTCCAGCCACAGCTCCAGGTTGGAGCCAGTCACCAGTACAACCGACTGACAGCACACCAGTGCTGCTCTGGGGCGGCTCTGCTTGCCAAGACAGACATCGCCTTTACCCCAGGAGATCTGAAACCTCAGTAGTAATCAAAAAGATCTGCAGTTCCTATGTATTGTGCGGCAGATCCTGTAATTACTTTATTTAGATCCATTTTGTTGAACTGTACTTTGATTCCTCTTTAGTTTTAATTATCCTTTCCACCTTCCCTTGCCTCTTTCTTGTAGAGGGAACTCAGGGAGGACTCCCAGCCAGGAGGGCCAAGGTCTTACTGGCATTGTCCTCACCTCCTCTACTGGCATCTCCTTGATGGGAACCATGCTGCAGGTCCGGTACCGGAGGTTCTTTCCTTACAGGTACACTTGCAGTGATGTCCTATCTACCCAGCGTTATTTAAGATCCTAAAGCACTTTTCACATTATTAGGACCATTAGCTCCACTTATTTTAGCAAAATCCTCTCCAAGATGATAATATATTTCCTTCCCCAAACTTAAAATTTCCCTTTGATTTTATGTGGATAAACTGTTGTTTGAGTTGCTGAGGATCATTGGAGGCTGACCCTCCCAATCCACGCCAACAATGGGCAAATTGAATCCTATCTTATATGTAATTTCTCAATCAGAGAACAAAGTGCTTTGGCAATCTGGATCAAAGGCGCTATGTAAAGTCATGATTATTGTTATTACAGGGAAATGAGGTCCTGGAAAAATCGTGTTGACTTCTCCTTTGTAGGTTGCCTGCACCATGGAGCCTTTGATGTCTAATGGCCTGGCACCATATCTTGTGTAGGTATAGCCTATAAAGAGAAATTTATAATGAATAAGTAAATTACTATTTATTATTTTTAGGACCTCAGAACACATGCCTATATACGTGATGCAATGCATATACAGGGCCAAAAGCTGTCAGAAAGAGACCAATAGGTGAGGTCTTTCGTTTGATCCAACATGGACATTTTTTACTTACTCTCCATCCCATTTTAGATGGATGTTCAGTCAGCAAGATGAGGTGTTAGTTCTGACTGTACCTTCTCAAATTTTACATTGTTGGCAAATTGAAGTGAACAAAAAGGATGTTCTGTGTGAACTCCACAAAAGGGATAGGGATGACGGGGGAGGAATACTCAGGGTTCCTTGAAATTCAGCTAGCTCTCGACATTATTCTTCCAGGCCAGAGGAAATCTTATGTGTGCTGTGAAATTCCCTTACTTATATTCCTGAATCCTCCTCCATCTCTAACAGCCTTGTGGGGGGAAAAAACCACAATTTAAAAATGGGTTGCTGTTTGCAGTCACTTGCAGTGCAAGGTCCCCAGGTTGGTGCTTCTGCCCTGCAGCGGCTGAGCAGCCACCGCCGGTTCGGGGGCCGTGGGGGACGGCCCAC
>NW_009635566.1:21148-23879 GCF_000690535.1 Cariama cristata | reverse complement strand
TGCCGTGGCTGGCTGGCTGTGGCTTCTAGAGGGGCAGAGCCAAAAACCTCCAAAACCTGCTTCACCTCCTGGGTTAGCCAGGCTCCCCGCCTTGTGACTCTCGCAGTGTGCCGTTTCTCCGCGTTGTTTTCCTGAACCTCTGTGCTCCCCAAACTCCTCCGAGAGGGATGAGTGTATTCCCACAGCAACCGACACAGAGAAGCTGGGCAGGGTTTGTCCCTCTGACCGTCCCCAGCCTGTGTCTGTGGGAGCGTCTCTGGTTCTGGCACTGGCAGAGGCAGGGGCTCGGGGAGGAGACCCTTTTGGGGCTGAGTTTCTTAGCAGGAATCTCTCATTAATTCTCCATCTTCTCCAGGCTGTAAAACAGATGGGGGGGTGGGGGGAAGGCTTCTGCCTCTTAAGCCAGCACTGGCATGGGATGCCGGGAGGGAAAGCGTGTGTCCCGTGGGGCAAGCTCCTTAGCCCGGGGTGATGGGGTAGGTTGGATCCCACATCTCGTTTGTTCACTCACAGCATCGGAGGCTGTGGAAGCGGAGTCCGCCAGTGCTGTCGGAAGCCTCTGAAGACCCTTCCATCACTGAGGCTTTACTAGGGGGTGGATATGTCCCCAAGGGACTAAAATCCAGGTTTGGGCTATGGCTGGAGCAGCCTTGACCTTCCCCGCTCCAGGACCTGCCACCACCACGTGTATGCCCATGAGGAGAGGGGAAGTTAGCAGGGAAACTTCTGAAGGTGTTAATTAAGCAACTTTAAGTTATAAACATTTTTAATTGGACTCATTTTTGGTGTCACATACTATCTCTTGATGAGACGAGTCCTAAAATTAAAGCTGTTTTAATCTCTCTCTCTCTGCTCCTCCTCTCTACCCTGCTTGTCTTTCTGGTTACAAAGCAGAAAAGAAATCACTGAGTCTTCTTGGGCTTTGCTGAAGACTGCTATTTTTAAGATGTTATATTTGATTTACTTTAAATCTGACCAAAAACTCCACCTTGGGACCAGACCTCCTTTATTAATGTTGCAGCTAATTTTCTGCTTTTGCATGTAGATTTTTAAGGAGGAAAGACAAAACCTGGGCTTGTAAGAGATGCTAGCTCACTGCCTTAATGATAACACCATCCTTTAATGTAACCTTTGCCCAGGGATATTGCAGCATATTACTGTCTCCTTGTGATAAATGCTACATCATCATCTCTTTTTTTTTTTTTTTTTTTTTTTTATTAAATGTTTCTTAAATGACAGAAATGGCTTTGTATTGAATTACGAGATCCAAACACCACCAGATTTTCCTATGTGCTCCTTTGTCACTGTCACAGGCCAACCAAAACTCTATGGACTTTAAGGGAGTGGGGACTGCGGCCCAGGCTGTGCAGGTCGTGCCCCATTCTGCCCTGGGAATAGCTAAAGACATCAGAGCTCAGCCTTCCTCTTAGGAGCCGATTACTACTTCACGTGTGCTTGCCTTCATATCTATTGCACAAGACCAATTTTAAACCCAAGGCCTCGAAATGAATGACCCTCTGATGGCTACAAGCCTTTCTCCAGGGGCTGAGGAGGAGGGGGAGGACAGAGGTGGAAGGGGCTGAAGGTTTCGCTGCCTCTCTCACCTTTTCTTCCCTTGTCCTGCAAGCGCTCCTTAACGCGGCACTCTGCCAACATGCGTGCATACAGATGTCTGTGCATCTGCTAAGGAGCCACCAGCCACGGATGCACAAGTGGAAGTGGACCTGTTGTGGAAGGGTGCTTGAGCGTGTCCGTCGGTAGCAACCGGTGCTGGTCGAGCACTGAACTCTCTGCCGGGCAGCTCTCTCCTTTTGGGAGAGGTGGGAGGAAGGGATGGAGCTGCCCTAGGACTGCCCTGTGCTCAGGCTTCAGCCCCGCGGTGCCGGGAGGAGGCAGCCGCCCAGCTGGGGTTTGCTCCTTTTACATCCCCGTCTATACATTAAAGTACATTAAACTTCAGGGGATTTATAACCTGCCCTGCCACGAGGAGCCGGATACTTTTGGAAGCAGCAAGACACGGTCCTGGCAGCTTCCTCAATTCAGCACTGAGGCTGGGTATTTCACAGCTTGCATAACCCTAATTTGCTGCGGGATTTTTGCTGAGGAGGTATGATGCCAAGGGCTGCACTGTAGAGGTTTTATTTCGCTTCCAGGAGGCTGCTTGCCATTTTTATATTATCTCACGCGGTCATGGAGCACTGCAGGTAATAGAAACCTTTAGTTTTCATTGATTATTCATGGCACAGTTTGCTTTGCTAGGCATCCTCGCAGGCCACAGAGCCTGCAGCCTCCCAGCACACGCGTAAGGGGACACATTTCCTCGCCACAGACAATTTGGCTCAAAAATTTCCTTGAAGCGTTCCAGCTCTGCAGGTAATGAACACTTGGGTGGCTTTGACTCGGGTTCATTCCTCACCAGCCGCTTACGCTACCTCTGGGTCCCCGGATGCCCCCAGCCCGGCTGCTGCCCCTGGATGGGTTTGATAGCCCCTTTTTTGCCAGGACATGGCTCCAAGACACCCTCCCTCCTTACATCCAGCCATGAACTCCATGTGCTAACCCCAAGCTCTGCCCTGGGGAACTGCCCTGGGTCCACGCCAGCATGAGCTGAGACCTAGCAAGGCGTGCGAGGAAATGCTGAAACTCAGATAGCTCCATTTCCCTTTAAATTTTGGGGGGAAATCCTAGAAAGCTCTTTATGGAGAGTGAATTTTCTCAGCAGCCTGTTTCC
>NW_009635566.1:19497-21117 GCF_000690535.1 Cariama cristata | reverse complement strand
TCTTTCCCTCTCCTTCTTTCCTTTCCCCCCCTCTTTGTCTGCTAAATAAAACAACCTACATTTTTGACCTGAATTACTTTACGTGTCCCTGAAGGCATGTGCAGCTCCTAGGACCGTAGGAGGGTTTTCTTCTTTGGTGAGGTTAGATACCATCATTAGAGATGACAGTCAAGCTGGAACCCCCCCAGCCTGACGGCTATATTTGTATTTCGTCGTACAAACAATAACCCCATGCATTTCTGTAGCCCCGGCCGTCAGGGAGAAGCTTGGGCTGCTCTACAAACAGGCAGGCATCAATCCTGTGGGTAAAATACCTCCCCATTTCTGCAGGTGAGACGCGGGGAAGTTAAATAATTGCCAGCATCGCTCAGCGAGGACCTGAATCTGCCTGCATCTGTATTCACCAAAATCGCCAATAACTCCGATGCTGTTAGCAGAGGAACCTGAGGGCCAAAACCAGGACCCTTGGAGCAGCAGCAGGATGGGGTGGGATGTCCTCTCCTCTGCCCTCACCGCTCTGCTGCTGGAGCTGAGAAGGCAGCTAAACCCCCCCGGAGAGGCTGTGTGTCAGGCCTTAGCAAAGCCCCGCTCAAATCGCGCGTTCCAAGCGGTGGGTTTTTTTGAAAGGACTACGAAATTGCTCGTTCTGGTCCGTTTTAACACCCTCTCCTACAACACGCATGGTAGACCTGGCTGAATTAAACCAGCCGTGCTAATTCCTCTTGTTATAGCAGCCCCGTGTAACACGCAAAATGCTTGGCTTTGGAGGATGATATTATAAAGAAGGACACTGTAATTTAGTGGCTCATTTAATGTGAACCAAGAGAAATATGAGGCATGCCAATGCTGCACTGGGGCTCTATTTATACCCTTTTTGGTGTACGGTATGATTTATAATAAAGGATCATTTTTATATAGTATTGGCACTGTAATGGAGCTTACTGGATTACCACGTCTGAAGTTAGGAAATATTGTATTAGAAGAAGCTCTGCGAAAGCCGTGTAAGAATAGCCCTTTCTTCGGTATTAAATCATGATCCCAAGCTTCCTAAAATAAATAGTAACACGCTCTCTTTACCTAGGCATCTGGGCTTTTATTAATGCAGCAGGAGGATCTTCATCTCCGAGCTCAGAAGCTGTTGCGTGCAGCCTCACAGAGTTCATTTTGTGGCTCCCAGCCCCGCTGCTCAGCACCTTCCAGCACCAGGAGCATCCTCCTCTGCCGGGAGCCTGGGAGGAGGGCGACAGGCAGAGAAAGCAGATGAGCCACGCTTTGCTGGGGAGCCTGGTGTCACAGCTTACGGGAAGCATGTCCTTCCCCTGTCCCCCGGTGCATGAAGCCCTGTGGCCTCTACACCTCTTCCCTGCCCTGGGGCTGCCGGCAAGGAGGAGGAAGGACCAGGATTTACCCCCTCAGAGTTTTCCTGAAGGCCACACAGCGAGTAAGCGGTGGAGCCAGGATGAGAGCGGAGCTGGTCCTGGCATCTCGCCCTCTGCATGATTCAGAGCTTGCTTCTGAAGCAGGAGGACTGGGTAAAGTTTCATTTGTCTATCTAGAAAGCAGTGCGTTCTGCTTCCCATTTAAAGCTCGGGAGCCTCATGATGATTCAGAGCACATGCA
>NW_009635566.1:18028-19466 GCF_000690535.1 Cariama cristata | reverse complement strand
AGGAATGCGCCTGTATGCTGATTTTTAGTGCCAGGCAACGTAATGCCTGCCAATGATTAGTTCTGCCATGCAGGTGGGCAAAGGAATTAAATCGGGTTTAGAAATGAGGGGGGAAATAATCAGCTGGAGAATGCCAGGGAGAAGGAAAGCTTGCACAGGCACAGCAATGCCTTTGCAAATGTTGTTTCCACTGAAGCTGAAGTGCGAGGTGGTGAGATGCCGAGGGTTTTCGTTAAAACAGCTGGCTGTGCAGGGCACCACAAGCTCGCCGCAGGGAGCTGGGCTTGCTCACCCCTTCAGGAAAGATGCTCGGCCCTTCCCCTGCTGCCGTGTCCCACTGCCAGAACTCCTCCAACCGGCTTCCCCAGCAGTGGCTTGGCTTGTGGGGCACAAGGTGACAGTTGGATGCTTTGGGGCTGATGGGGCTGATGGTTGTTACCCCATTCTGGACCAACCTACAGGAATGGCAGCCATGAAGAGACCACCTTTGGTGGTAGCATCCCATGCAGCCGGCAGCCTCCGCAAGCACATGTCCCCAGCCCAAGCTCCCTCCCGGTCCATGCCAAGACGGATGTCACCCTGCAACCCCCAGCACGTGCTGCCTTGCCAGAGGGGACTCCCCCGGCTCCCCGTTCTCCTGGCCCCGTGGGGATACAGCCACCGTCAGCAGCCAGGAAGGTGATATCCAGGAGCAGACAAAGCCAGAGCCGACTCGGCTTCCCGCTGAGCCAACCTCAGGGAAATTACCCAGCCACTTTGAATAAAAATGAATTAAGTAGCCTGGCAGTAAACTCAGACCATATTTTATTAACTTGGCCAGAACCAAGTAACGTTAATCCCCCTCCCTGAAATTTCCTTTTTTACAGCCAGGCTCTAATATATGAAAATCTGCTGGCAAAGTTTTCAGTAGGTTACAGCCCTCCGGTTAGTAACAACCATGCGGCAAGGGGTTATCGCTTGGAGAGGGACTGAGCCGCAGCATGGAGCCCCCCACAGCCCACCCAAACACCGAGGCAGTGGGCAATGGCTTCCCCCATGGCTTGCTGTGTCACCCTGGGAAAATCCCCGGCGGTTCATCACTTTTGGGGTGAGGGATGCCCAGGTGCCTGAGGAGCCTCGGTGGTCACTGGGCGAGGGTAGGGACCATGGGGGTGAATTGCTCTCCAGAGCTTCCTCTCTCCCTCCCTCCCCCCTGGGTAGGAAAACAGCTTTTTTTTGGCTCAGCAAATGCCATCTCTCAGTTTCTCCACAAAATTGGAGGTGGCATCCTCTCAGACTGCTAGGTACGACGCCTCGATGCCCGCCCTTTCTTTAGACTTTGAGGTGCACCCCAGGGAGGAGTCCGGTGTCCAAAGAAAGGCAAAAATCACCTTCTGCACAGGGTCCCCTCTCCGGGCCACCCACTAAACGTGGTGGGGGGCCACTAAACGCGGTGGAG
>NW_009635566.1:17089-17997 GCF_000690535.1 Cariama cristata | reverse complement strand
TGCTGCAGAGCGGGATTCTGCCCGCCGGTGGCCCAGAGCTCCTGCCACTGGCCCTGTGGGGGGCTGCTGGGGGGCCAGTGCTCCCGGGGAGGTCTCCAGTGGGCTGGGGACCCACCGGGACCCTGAGGGGCTTCTCCTCATGTTTCACAGATGCTGCATTTGAGTTTAGCACCGGCGAGGGGGGTCACCTTTGGGAGTCGTCGAAGAGGCTGTGGGGTAAAGCATCTTCCCTACCCTCTGCATTCTCATGCCCCACGTAAGCCCTAGCAAGAAATAAAACTGCTCTGCCTTCCTTGTTTATTAGCAATAATAATCCTAATAATACTTCACACATCAGTAAGAGCTTCCATCTGAGGAAATGAAAGCACTTTACAGACATTAATGATTTAAGATGCTTAGCCCATCTCTGAGACACATAAGGAAAACCATCCTCTTTTTTACAAATGGGAAGCTGAAGCAAACCGTAGGTAAGTGACTTATGGCCACGCAGGAAGGCAGCAGCGAGGCAGGGCACCTGCAACCACCGCTCCCCTTTGCTGTTTTTCATCCAACTTCTCCGTGCTCACGATGCGGATCCCCCAGAGGACCTGCCGTAGGCTCCCGGGGCTCAAACCCAACTTGCTCACTGCACCGTTTGGGAGCTGTTTGCCTCCCCAGCACCCGCTTCCTTGAGACGGGCTGGTCCTTGGGTGACCGCCACTGCTGGTGGGGTGCAGGACCAGGTTTGCTCCACCAGTTCCAGCCATTTGGGGATGCCCTCGGGGCGCGGTGATGCTTTGTGCTCCATAAATGACCCCGGTCCACCCCATCCCCGCTGGGGGTTTGAAGAGGAGGGTGCCCCAGGGATGGGTTGGGTGTTACATCCCATCCCGGGCAGCCTTATCTGTCTTTTTGCTGCAACCTCGCCT
>NW_009635566.1:0-17058 GCF_000690535.1 Cariama cristata | reverse complement strand
CTGCAAACATGCCACGGCTGTATCGGCTGTTGGGCTGGCTGCGAACACGGCCACCATCGCCCAGCAGCTGTCCCATCGCCGGCAGGGTGGGCGTGAGGAGACGAAACCCGATTATAAATAGTCGGATGAACTCCAGCTCACTGGGCAGCGAACTTTTTGTATATAGCTGCTTTGTAAAATGAAACTAGCTTGTGCCTCTCCGGGTGGAAAAAGAAAGCGAGCGGGGACCACACCTCTTCTATTATGTGCGTAGATCTGCCCGTCGGGGTCTGGCTGTGCTTCCCTAGTTAAATGAAATACTGGTTATAAACATGGGACTACCGGGTGGTTGGTTGTTAACTGTTTAGGGTACGACTTGAAATAATACAATTTGGCCTGGACCATGACCCAAAACGGGATTTTCCACCTTGAGACGTGACCAGATCTGGGTTGCCTGCTTCCCTCCGCTATGCAGAGCTTATAAATAACCCCCTTCTCATCCACAGAACAGCTTCTTTTTTTTTTTTTTTTTAACATGGAAAGGGGGAAGAAAAAAAAAAAAGACAGGCAGGCAAGCAATACTGAAAGTGCCACCATGTTGTTGTTCTATTTTAAATCCCGCTTGCCTGCACTTTTGCATGCAGGCATGGGAGGAGACCACTGGGTCAGCCCACCACCGCCTGCCCGGCCGCCGCGGCGTGCCTGTGTGCACTTATTGTTTTATCCTCACATCACCTTTCAGCCCGTGCCGCTCGCCCTCCCTCCATCCCCAAAATCTTTGATTAATAGGTTACTTGCTTTTTATATCCACACATGTGGCGCATCTGGAGCAAGGCGTGTCTCCGCTTTCTTCTTCTTGTTTTTTTATCTCCCTATCTATATGTGCACATTATTTTTTTTTATTTTTTTTTTTTGCGTGTGTGGTTTTTGTTGTTTTTTTTTTTTTTTCACTTGCGACTGCCATGGCAACTGTTACATGTTTGGCAAAAAGCTTACGGAGAAAGAAAAGGGGCTCAGAGCGCTCAGCTGGCAGATGTCCAGTGTAATCATGCCGCAGCGCCGAAATGAGGCCTTTGGCCGGCTGCCGAGCTAGGGAGAACAAAGATGTCAGTTCCCCGTGTTGGCGGCAGTGCTTGTTTGGCACCCTTATATGGTTTCCCAGAACTCCTCGCCTTGGCGGCTTTCCATTCCCTTTAGGGCAGCAAACAGGATTAGCACACACAGACTTGTTTTTCTCTTTTCTCCTCCAACTGTTCCAATGACATCATCCCTGCTGCATTCAGCTGCCAGCAGGGTGACTTTGGGGGTGGGTTTTTTGTTTGGGGTTTTGGTTTTTTTTTTTTTTTTACTCTTAAAACAACCATTACCACGCACACACGGGCAAGTATGATGATTTAGGTAATGCTTGCACACCTTTCTTGTTAAATTAAAGCCCTCAAAGTGCAGCAAGCTCGGGCAAACCAAGCCAGACACACTGCAAATTTATTTTTTTTTTTTTTTTGCTTCTCATAATTGAATTCCTGCAAGATAAAAATCTCCTTTTCCTCAGTAGGCTGTAATCAGCGCTCGCAGAGCTGTGGTTTCCAACTGCCCTCGTCATGTGCTTCCTTATGAAACTCCACGGAGAAATCGCCTTGGCGCGGGCGCCGATTTAAAGGGCCCGGGAGTGGGGAGCAGCCCCTGCTGGCCCCCCAAAATGTTGGGGCTGGGACCACCCAACCCAAGGTGCAGGGGTCTGTGGAGGCCCACAGGGGTGCTGCAGGGTGGTACGAGAGGGGGACTCCCCTTTGTTAAGGAAGAATTTTGTTTAGGACAGTATTTAGTTGCTGCTGACCACAGAGGGTGGGGAGAAAGATGTGCAGGAGAAACCACTGAATTTTCTGCCTTTCCCCTCGAAGCTCAGACTAATTTTCTGCTTTTGGACATCTTCTCCCCTGGGCATTTTCCTCTCTCCACCTGGTTTCTTTGCCAGCCGAATAAGAGAGTTGTGCCCCGTTCCCAAGGGAGCCCTGAGGGGTACCGGGAGCCCAGCACGGCTCCTTGGCAGGAGGTGGGCAGCCCTCCCCGCTCCCACCGCCTGCTTCCCTCCCAGCAGCCCTCCTGTTTTCCTTGGCGTGGGCCGCAGGACGTGATGCTCGCTTCCTCCTGTCGCTGCAGACCCGGGGAAGGGGCCCGAAGGGGATGGTGGGCTTTGCATGAAGTGATGGAAAAGCTCCCCAGCTTGGGGCTGGCTGCAGACCACTGGATGTTTGTCAGTATGGGAAGAGCTGGCCGGTCCAGTTCCTCATTGGGTTCCTAAGTTTTTCCACTGCAGAGGCGGACGGACGGACAGATGGATGGACAGACGTAGATGACAAAGCGGGGTTGCTAGGAAAGCTTTATGTAAGTGGCACTCGGCCGGCAGCTGACAGTGCAGCAAGTGTTCAGCTCCCAGAGCTCCACATCAAACCTGGCAGCACATCAAAACCTCTGTTTCATAACCCACTAGAAATAGGATTTTCTAACAGCGCCGAGAGGACTCGCCTTGTGCAGGGACCTGAGATTTTACCAGTTGTTAATGGTTAACTAGGCAATGGCCTAAAAAAAATTCGGTAGTGCCCTTCCCCACGACGAGGTGCGCAATTTTACCAGGGGCCGTGCCTGGCAGCAGCCATGCCACCCTGGTCCACCGGCTAATAACATAACTCGGGAATTAATTAGCAATTAAGAGCAACCGAATACTTACAGAATCAGCTGTCAGGAGAGAGGCCGTGATGCTGTGAGCGGCTTTCCCAGGATGGGGACTGCCCTCCGCCGGGAAAGGGGTGCATGAACGTACCCTGGGGAGGGAGCGGGGCTGGAGGGGGAAGCCCCCCCAGGGAAGCACAGCTTTCCAGAGGTGCTGAGATTTCACGGGAAGAAGAGGGCACCAAGAAACGAAATTGGTGTGCCCCAACCCTGATGGCTTCACCCCCCTGTAGCCGCAACCCTCACCTGCTCACCCCAGCTGATGTGCCAGGAGGCTGGGCTGGTGCCTGGGCTCCTCCGGCTGTGCCGAGGGAGCAAGGCGAGCGTCAGCCATGCCTTGAGCTTCGTAATGCATGTAAAGCGCAGCTCGGGGAGCGCTTTGCAGAGCTGAGGCTTTGGTAAAGCCTAGCTGTGGGCGAGGGGCTCACTGCAGCGCTGAAAGGCAGGGAAACGAGAGTGCTGGTCCCACACCCTGCCTGCTTGCCAGGCTGCTCCTCTGCAAGAGGGAGGCGAGAACCACTCGCCTCCTGGGCACCGAAGGGGACGGTAGCGTGCTCCCACCCGGGCCCCTGCCCAGCCCGGCTCCATGCTGAGATGTGCTGGTGGCACAGGAAAGGCACTTACATTTTTGTCAGATGTTGAGAAAAGAGTGAATGCATTAGATATAGATAGATTCATGGAGTATGAAAAGGCCCAGATATTCATCTTATTCATTGCTCTCTCCTTGCTGATGAAGAATTATCCCCTCTTGGACATGATCCAGTATTTTGTCCAGCCTTGTTTCCAATGATTCAAGTGATGGGGCATCCTTTGGGAAACTCCATCACTGCCTAATGCACTTCGCTGTTAGGAAGTGCATCTCGCCCTGTATTTGGCTTCAACAGTTCATCTCTAGGCTCTAGGCTTGCTTCCCAACATGTCAGCTGCTTGTGGGCTCCTGTCTCCTCCAAGCGAACTAGATGTCTTGAGCTTATTTTCACTTTCTTCATCGATCAGTCTTAATCCTTTAATCATTTACTGCTTTCCTCCTCTCTGCTGCCGCCCGTACCATATCGCCCTGGCTCTGCCAGACATGGCCAAAGCATCTCTGGGTGGAGAAAGCCTCCCTGGTGCGGGGCTGAGGCTCCGTGGGCTGCGGCAGCGGTGGCTCCCCGACAGCTCTGTGTTTCTCCAGCTCTGGGCCAGTGAGCGTGAGCTCAGCAGCTGGCACGGCAAAGCGCAGCTGGAGGGATGCTCTATTTTACACCAACTACTAACGGCCCGGAGGGGCTGTTCTAGCCAAGTAGGACTGCTGAGGCATAGAAACACCCTGGCCACACAGAGCCTTTCCCTTGGCCATGCTCCCTGCAGAGAAGCAGGCAAGAGGTTTGGGTGGAGGAACTTCTCGGTGCAACTCCAAAAGGGCAAACTGCCAGGCCAGTGTGAGCAGGGTGGTCTTGGTCCTGTCCCCTCCAGGAACATCCCCAGTGCCGTTGCAGGGTGCCTCGTACTCGGGTGCCTGAGCTGGATGGAGCAAATTCTTCCTGTGTGGTCAAAATAACTGGATTGGCCCAAGTTACATCCCTGAGGGCACCTCATGTAGAGCAGTTTCCTTCCCTCCATCACCTTCACAAAAATGGTGTGAGCACCCCTTGTCCTGCATGGAAGTTACCATCTGCAGCTGATTTTCATGTGTGTATCCTCCTCTGTTTGGAGGTGCAGGGGTGTCCCTGTCCCTCACCCGCCAGCTCGAATTGTCCCCAGAGGAATATATTCCTGTGGTCACATTCTTGTCCCCTCACCCCATTTCCATTCTTCCACGTCCCTGTACTTGCAGCTCCTTGGTATGTAGCTGACGGGGCCATGAGCACCTCCACCCCGTGCTCCCACCCACGGCAGGAGGGGGGTCCCAGATCCCAGCTCCTGGTGCCCCCCCCCTCGCACGCCACGTCCCCTCTGCCTCCAGGCATTCGTCACCGCACTCAGCACAGCTCAGCCTGGGTCAGATGCCTGCGTCCTTCCTCGCCCTGGGACCCAACGCTCTCCCTCTCTTTTTGTTTCCCTTTGTTTATGGTACTCGATCCAGCTTTCAGGCCATGCGCAAATGCTCTGCTCCCGGCCAACTTGAACTCGTTTCAAGGAAGATTGCACAAGAGTTCAGGGTTGGTGCTGGGAGCCAGACCTGCTGGGTTGGCTGTTTTGTCCTCTCGGGCCCCGGTCCTGCCGGAGGACCTGCTGGCACGAACCCCCGCCAAAGCGGAGTCAGCAGGATGCCGCACGGGCTGCCCGGCTGGGAGGAGCCAGAGCAGCAAAGTCCAACGGAGGTCAGGGACAGGCTTTGAAATTTAGGGTTTTTTTTAAAAAAAAAAAAAAGGAGAGCACTAGAAGTTTGTCTAGGATGCTCTGCTCTCTGTTAAAACCGTGCGGATTGATGGTAACCCCAGCTACCTCCAGGTATAAATAGCTTTTCTTCCATCTCACACTGGGGCTGGGCAGTAAAAGCTCTGTTGGCCGTGGTAGAGAAGCCAGGCTCCAAGCGGTGATGGAGGGGCTGGCAAGCCAAAATAGCTCCCCTGAAGTCCAAGGGGAAGAGGCGGAGGGGTCCTGATGCTTACACAGCTGCGGATGTGTCCAGGAGCCTGAACCACGCTCCCTCGGTGGCAGGACCAAGATGCCCTGCAGAAGCGGCTCGCCTGGTTGCCGTTCACAGTCTCACTGGCCTTTGGCAAGAGAAAGCACTTACTACCCCTCGTCTCTCAAGCACAGCTTGTATTTCAAGTGACGTGGAAACCTTGCTTCCCGTCCATGGGTTTAAAAATGCTGCAGGCAAGTAAAAGAAAAAAAACAAACCCACTTTTTTTTTTTTAATGGTCTCTAACTTTTTTTTCGAAGGCAGGTTTGTTACGTTTGGTTGGTTGGTCTGTCTTTTCGGTGACCTTGTCAACAAAGATATCAGCAAAGAGTTGATAGGGGAATACTTGGAAAAATCAAACCTATCTGCACAAGCAGGCTGTGGTAGGCTGGACCCTGGGAGAGTTAGCTGACCTGCTCAGCCTCTGTCAATTATTTTTGAAAAATCATGGGGAACGCGAAGCCTGGGGGCACAGGAGTTTCCTCAGCAGCCTGTGGCTGAGATGTTGAAGTGCCTCATGACGCCCATTGCCATCACAACTAAGAAATTTTGTTTACTTTCCTGACACAGGAGCCTCCCCGCTTTGAAGGAATTCGGAGTGACTTAAAATCCCTTGGGAAAGCTCTGTCTGTCTCAGAGGTGGGAATCATCTCAGCTGACTGTAGAAGTTTGAAAGTCACACAACGATCCAAGCTAATCATCCTCGCTCTTCTCATAGGGCGTGAGGAGGAACAGACATCTCACAACGCACGACTCGTTTATATGCTCAGTGGGACAAATCTCTTGCTGGAAGTGCCCACCTCTTCCACGGAGCAGACTGGGAACCTGGAAGGTTTGGTCAGCCACAGCTGCCTTCCTTAGAGAAGACGAGCACTAAATGGTATGGCCCACCCTGGAGACCACTTTTGGTCCTTTGGAGCCACAGAGGAGGTGCCCGATGACCTAGGGTGCACAGGCAATGACCTACAAATTCTCCCAGGTTCTAGTGCGGCTTCTTGGCTGCTGGCGATCTCATTAAAAACCCTGATGAATGCAATGATGCGGCCCCTGGATTATTCTCGCTTCCACCAATTTCATTGGAGTACATGGTAATATTCTCCCCATACTTTCCAGTTTAACATAATGCTGATAAATGATATGACAACGATAAATTTTCATTTTATTTAAAGCTGTTTATCATCTATATCTATTATGGAAAGTCATCAATTATGCAAAAAGCGTGAATGTTTAAAGAGCCTCTAAAGTGTCTCTATTTATGGATTGCATGTTGTGTCTTCTTTACTCCTTGCTTGTGCACACACTGGAGAGGCTCCTCCATTAAGTATCATTTTTGCACAAAAAGAGCCTGAAAAATGGAACTTGACAGGGGGATCTTAGACAAGCTGG
This sequence comes from Cariama cristata, assembly GCF_000690535.1. Taxonomy (NCBI): domain Eukaryota; kingdom Metazoa; phylum Chordata; class Aves; order Cariamiformes; family Cariamidae; genus Cariama; species Cariama cristata. The sequence continues at coordinate 10,355 of NW_009635566.1, read as the reverse complement.
AGGCTTGTCGCAAAATATGGCTGAACCACAAAAATTTCACTTCATGGGAGAATCCGTCAACCCTCAAAGCTGGGTCTAAATCAGAGGATGAGTAAACTAGATGGATGCAGTGTGCCTGGGGTCAAAAAGTCACATTCTCCTGCTCACCCGAAGTCACCTTCCATAGCTTGGCCAGGGTCTCGCAGCGAAGGGGAAATAAATGGGTCCTTCATGAGCTCTCATTAGCAGAGGGGTCCGCACTGCTGACAGCCCGCTGATTTCTGCAGACCATGGTCCTTTGTAAACGTCCCAGGAGCTGCATCCCAACAGCTGGGGTGGGTGTGGACCACACTGCAGAGACTGGTGGCTTGCAGAGGGCTGCTCCTGCTCCGGAGCGAGGGAACAAGATGCTTCAAATGGCGGAGATGTTGTAAGTCAGGCAGCTATTGCTCATCTCTGAGCTTGCACAGCAACCTCTTTGCTACGGAGGGCCAGATTCTGCTCGCAGGGCAGTGACTTTGGAGCCACCTTGCATTAACACCGGTGTCACTGGCAGCTTGTTTTGGCGCGTGCATTAAATCACAGTAATGGGGAGATTTTACAGCAAGGAACGCAGGTCAGGGAGCCAACACCGAACAGAGGCTCTTTAAAGGAGTTGGAGACATTGGTATCTTGGATCGCTTCTTTCCTTTCAAGATGCTGGGGGCACAAAAAGAGTTAAAGTAAGGAAATTAGATCACAAAAAGCAAATTAACTAAAAAGGACCATCCTGGCTGATCTCGCGCATGGTGTGCCAGTAAATCCCAAGTAACCCGGCGCACATCTGGGTGTTTCTGGGGAGGCTCTGTCTATTCAGGCCCGTCGGGGTGTCGGAGGGGGCCCGCAGCTGCCAGGGCTCTCCGGCAGCGTGCGACAGGAAAAGGAGAGCTTTCTCACACGTCTGACACAAGAGGTCGATTGTGGGGATTGCTGACGGGTGAACATCCCTGTGCCACCGGTGCTGGGGCTGCTGACTCCTCCAGCACGGGCACTCACCGGGAGACCTTCTGCTCTTGCATTACAACACTTGGAGCGTTGGTAAGGGTCCTGTAACTGCTGAAGACTTAGGTACTTCAACATTTCTCCAAAAGTAATTAGTTGTGTTTTTAAATTACTTACAATTTAGGTAGTGCTGGAGGGGATGTGTCGGGCTGTGACAAAGAAGGGAGTGGGAAGCCGGCGGAGTGGGAAGCACGGTGGCATCTGCTATTTTTAAACATGCCACGCAAGGTCACCTCCATGCTCTCCCCGCACCCAGCACCGGTGTCTCCCTCCCGCCTGCCCTTCACAGCGCTCGATGGTCTTTGCCATGAAATCTTTCATTTTCTTTCACTCTTCCTTTCCCCTTGTAGCCATCAGGAGATGTCCTTGACAGTGCCATGCGCCTTTAAGCCAAGTAAGCAATAACACAAGCGAGGATTTGCAGCCATCGTGCCTTTTATTGAGTGCATTAAAGGCCTGGGATCAAAGGCTGGCTACTTCCAGCACTAGAAGAGTTGCAGTGGTACATTAGTAGGATTTTTTTGTCCCCTACTCCTTCAAACAGCTACGCAAATTTTCCATTCATCTTCTATTTTTTCCCTAGGCTCACGGGATGAGGAAGAATGTCCTCTGAATCCTGGCTTCTCCCATGGCAGTCACTGCCTCTCACCGCTGTTGTCCCGACCCGACCTGGCTGTCACGAAGCTGGCTGTGGATCTCATACCCCGTGCTCTGACTGTTGGGCTGGTCCGGAACATCGCTGCTCTGCCAGAGAGAAACCTTTTGCTTTACAGCCATGAGCAAATCCAGTTTCTCTCATGCCATACCGAGAAATATTATTCTGTTTTGGTAGCTCTCTCCCATACACGGTGATGAAGGGAGAGAGGCCCCCATGGCCCTCAGCATCCCGGTACCTATCTGTGCACATCAGCATCTCTGTATGTCACCTCCTCTGCTGGATGCACTCTCCTGGGATTAACTGCATCCCGTTGGTGCCCAAAATCATTAACTACCCGCGTGCCCTTTTCCCCTTCAGCCAGTTCCAGACGAGTTCCCAGTTCACAGCGCCAGTTCTTGCTGTTAATCCATAAACTATAACCTTTACATCGGGTACTGTTCGACGTAATTAGATTTCTGTTACATGATGTTCTTTCCTGCAGTTAAACAAGACTTGCGTTCCTTAAACAGCCAGCCCCAGGTGAGGTTTAATCGTAACCTTGGTGTTAAAGCTCTGTGCTTGCACGCCGTTCTCTCAAAGCCTCTGGTCCACCACACCATCGCCTGTACTTGTCCCATCTTGTCCCGGTCCACCACCCCATCTTGTCATGACAAGTTAGCAATCGTCCGTAGCTCTCTGGCAGCGAGACCCAGCCTTGTCCTGCAGGACATCAGCCCTCTCCCAAGGACCCGCTCTTTCCACCAGGAGAAGAATAAAACCAGGATGGCTCCAAGTCAGGTCACCCTGACTGCGGTGTAAACACGCTACCTGCTCTGGTGCAAGCTGGAGTGGAAAACAAAGGCACAATAGAGCAAACAAGGTCATTACACACAATTTGATCCAATTATACATCTAAAACCAGGGCTCTTTGTGCAACGATTTTTATTTTCTGCTGAGAGGGAGGGAAAGCCGCCTTACACATAATGGAGCGGCGCTGGGTACTGAAATGCATCTCCTCTCACATAAAGCAGCAGTAATGCTTCCTAAATCCACCTGTACCTTGGCTGAGCGTTCATTTACCCCCACTCTCGTCACTGCCATTCCCTGTGGTTAAAAAATGTTGGTATGCAGGAAAAGTTTCCGCCGGCAGCGCCTGGGCTGCAGCCGCCCCCCTCCCTGAGCCCAGTGGCTGCTTTGATGCCACAAGAGCATGACAGTAAGAGAAATGCCTGGGGAAGTGAATCAATAGCGGCAGGCCGGCCAGCTGCAGGGTGAAGACGGGGTAAATCACTGGAAGAAACTTTCCCAGCCACCAGAGGAGTTGGGAGAACAATGCGGAGAAGAGGATGTGAGGCACTTCCCGCCGCTGGCCAGCCCGCGCCAAGGAACGCCGCAGCCTTCCAGCGCTATCTTTGTACCCCTGTCATCGGCTGGAGGCGGCTTTTGCCATTTGCCCTGGGTTTCTGTACTCGTCGTTTCTTTTAGCTCTCTCTCAGAGATCAAATTGTCGCTGCAAAAAAAAAAAAAGGGGGACTGGGTCCCCCAGCCCTGCTGGCTGACATCTACCCAGCCTGTCCAAGGCAGGTCTCTGCGCCAGACTGGGAGTATACTGGTTCCTCTCTAAGATCTGGCTGGTAGAGCAGTGCCAATGCTTTTTTTTCTTTTTCCATTGCCCTTTCCCTCCTCCTATCCCTGAGAGATAGAGATAGTGGATTTGTTGTTTGTTCTGCTTTCCCATAACCTCTGCCTGTTACCAGCCACTCGAATCTCTCTGTCTAGATCCTGCAGAGCTGCTTCTCTATAATATATTCAAGTGCCTTTTGCAAGCAAAAAAAACACCCCAAACAACCCAGCCCTGTGATTTTCCTCCCTGCTATCAGGAAACAGGTTTGTTTGTTTTTTAATGAATGCAAAAGAATGCAGATAGCGGTGAGGAAAAGCTTGGGCAATGAGTTCGGCACTTCTTTATTTAGGCTCCTCCATGTATATCAGCTGAGCCCAGCAGGGCGGCAAAGCAAGAGCTGGATGTTATTTCAGGAAAAACCTGGTCTTTCATGCTTGAGACAGAGTATGGTCCCTGGAGGGGAACTCTCGGCTCCCGTCCTGCATCGGTGATTTGGGCGGAAAAAGGACAAGGAATTCCAGCAATGTTGCTTTTCTTCTCTGTCTTCCAGACTTTGCATAGCAGATGTCCCCAGGGCTGCCCACTGCCACCGAGACACGTCGGAGGGGGTTCACACCTGCAGTTCTACCTGGTCTGGTGTTTCCCACCTCTCTGGTGCTGGGAACTTAACAGCTACACAGGGCTGGAGACGGAACAGACCCGTCCGTGGTAGGATGCAGGAGATGGATGGTGCGTGGTGGTGCTGGGGACCCTGCCACTGACGCCATGTGGGCAAGGCAGCTGTGCGAGGTGGCACAGGCTGAACAGTCATAACAGGTTCATATTCCAGCTTGCTGGAATCCAGGGACTGAAATCACGGTCACACTGATGTCAACACCAAAAAGGAAAAAACACAAAACCCCATCAAAGTAATGTGCAGGATTAAGCACAACATTTCTCTTGACTTACTGCTTGGTTTTAGGTGTTTCTACCTTACTGAAAGTCAAATTTCAGTCTTGAAGCATCCCTTCAGCATGAAAAGTAGAAGTGTATCACATACAGCAAGCTGCTTAGACTTACAATTTTATTCAAACAACATATATATTTTTGGCTGTGGCTCTTTGCTGAATTCAACACAGATTTGGGTTGGGTCAGCCTGAAACTGCATTTTTCAGTGCATAAAATATTCATTGCACCTTTTTACCTGGCTCTAGCCGTGATATTGTGTGAACCACATCTTCACAATACCTCAGTAGTCAAAGGCACATCTGTTCTTTGGGATCCAAGCAGCTCTGAGATAGGTCACCTCTAGTTCCAAACCTGATATTCATTTGCCCACAGTGAATGTATTTCGTCCTTAGTCACACAGGAATTTTACTTCTTTCAAAGTATGTCTTTTGCAGCGGATTTTTATGCAGATTTTTATGCAAGAACTTATTACTAGGTTGTTTTCTATTGATGCAGAGAAATCTTTCATGCAATTTGCATCCCATTAACAGCTTCATAAGAGACGATCCTGATTCTAATGGCTCTGCACAATAAGCCAATAAAACCAAATATGGAAGGGATTATGGAGCGTGTTGCTGTAATACCCACAAAACGGCTCGTACGTTCAAAAGAGAGGCATCGACTCCTCTGACACCTAAGGTTAGTCCTAAGAGTTACTACTACTGATATGTTTCAGCAGCGCTTTGACTGTCTTTTATCTCCTGTTGGTTGCCCTCTCCATTTTCTTGTGCTGGCAGCAGAAACCGAAGAGGAGCCCCAGCCTGCAGGAACCGCTGCCCTGCATGTGGGCATCCTACACAGTCTTCCAGGTGGGAAATGCTGGAGAATTCCAGCATTGCAACAAAACCGGTGCTCTTACATCATTTCTGTAGTGCTGGAATAACAACAGAGGCTGCCTTGGGGCAGATATAGGCGCTAGCCACTGTCCCTGCCACCGACACCTTCCCGTAGGCATATTTACACCTTATGCTTTCCGTGTAGGAAAGGCCAGGTGTCTGCACGGAGACTTTCAGATCTGCTGCCCACCTTTGATGCTGCTGGCACAATGTAGGTTGGTGGGCAGGCTTACCAGCTGTGGAGGATGAATAACTCTCTCCCCCAGTGTCAGAGTTTCAGTCCTTAGCCTTGGGGTTTTTTTATCAAGTTTTGTAAACAGGGGATTGGAAGGGCAGATGTTAGAAGCTGGCTTCTCGCTGCCAGAGACCCTACAGCTCTGCAGAGGGATGCGAGGGGATGCCTGCGCAGGGAATCAGCACGGAGCAGCGGGGAGGTTTCTGCTCCCATCCCTCAGCGTTTGTACGCTGCTTCTTACCAGGGTTAGAAAACTACTGCTGTGATGGATGAGGTGGTGGAGGAACGAGGCTGGTGGGAAGCTGGCTTGGAGGAGAAAGGGAGCGTGGTGGGAGAGGGGAAAGCAATAGTTCGGAGCACGGTGAGACCTGCCTACAGCTAACTTTTCCCTCCCTCCACCAGATCCTTCCTTGTCTGCTCCTGCTTCATCTGGGAACAGCAGTCATGGGTCAGCTCAGCCATCTGGCTCCCTTGTGCCCTCTCTTTTCCTGCAGGATACAGCCTGAAGTTCTCATACAAATTCAAGTTAATTGTCCAGGCTCCTGGGAAATACATGAAAGGGCACTCTCTTGAACTGTGGCAATGCCCAGACCACATTCCCTCCCAGCGCACATGTAATGCCCTGCATGTTGTTAACTAGCTCAAGGTTTTCACAGGCTCGGTTGCCCAACAGAGAGAGTTTCTTCCGTCTGCAACAAATAGCGCTCAGAAAAGGTTTTTACCTTCTTTGGTCACATTTGTACGTTCTTTTCTTCTGTTTCAATTGCTCGGCCATTATGGGGTTTCAGCATATTTTGTTTGCATATGGTGGCCTGCATTTTCAGCTTCACGGTTATCAACGTTGTCTTTATGCCTCCATTTGATTTAAAGGTGCCTCGTAAACACAACACGGCAGTGGAGCCAACCACACAAACAGCACGCAGTGGGAGGTGTTCAGAAACACGGCGATGACCAGCTGGATGAAGTCCCAAACGAGCTCGGCGTAACCTTCCCCAGCGCAGAGGGCACGTGTACGGTGGGCTCATCCCCTTGGGCTACTGTGGATGGAGTAAATCTGGTATCGCTGGGACACAACCGGCTCCAGTACTGCAAGACTCATGGGGTGCACGTGTTTTGGGGTGCAGGAGCTGGAGGTGACCTCCGGGGACTCGCAGGGACCCTCACGGTATGAGTGACCTGTCCGGGCTTCTGCGTGCCGGTGCTGCACGGGAGGTTGGATGCCTGGCAGCCCTGTCTGGTAGCGGGAGGTCAGTGAGCAGCATTCTGCACATACCCATGTGTGCACACACACCTGTGAAAGGCTTTTTTTGCAGTCAAAATGGAGCACTGACACCTTTTTTTGTGGCAGCGTTTTCAGAGCCATGCCGTATTCACACAAAGTCTGTTTTCCTTTAACTTCATTAAGCGGCTGTTGTTGCTCCTACCAGCCTTCGAGGCAGCAGCACCATGAGCAGATGACCTGAGGATTTTTCCACTTGTTGCAAAGCGCTGAACAGGCATCATTCCCCTTCCCGAGACCCACGGGGTGCACTGCCTGGGCTTGGCAGTGACGGGGGCTGGATCTCGTCTTAGGGGCTGAGTCAGCCCAGCTGTGATGCCTTCTCATTCATGGTCTGATGTCTTCTGGCCTCACATCTCCACATGGCATGGCTTTGAGCTGAATACAAACCCCTTATGGGGCAGGCCTGGGCTCGGGAGAGTGCTCAGCCGTGGACCAGCCCGAGGAGATGGTCTCAGTCACCTCCCAGGGTGTAGGATGTCTGGGAACCACGTCTACTCCCTTCAAAGTGCAACTTCCATTGCCACAGGATTTTGCACTAACCCAAGCTTTTGTGCTTCTTAAATTTCTAGCATCTGTAGGGTGTAACTTTATCAAACACTAAAAAAGACAGTTCAGTCAGCTTCAATATGTCCATCCCTTGTTTTCTATTCCCTTTCTCTCAGACTTTGAATTTTCCGTTCCTCTGGACTGTATATCTGTTTTGCCCTTTACCTTTTTCTTCTACAACTCTATTATGGTGATGCCTAGCAAAGACCAGGACCCTATTAAGCACAGACAACAAAAATGGTCTTCAAGGAACTTGACTATAAATGTTTTTTTTTGAAGTTTCTGCTTTCAGTTACTTCTTTCACCACTTTTTCCTTCATCCTTTTCCTGAGTATCCCTTCCTTCCTTCCTTCCTCCCTCCCTCCCTCCCTTCCTTCCTTCCTTCCTTCCTTCCTTCCTTCCTTCCTCCCTCCCTTCCTTCCTTCCTTCCTTCCTTCCTTCCTTCCTTCCTTCCTTCCTTCCTTCCTTCCTTCCTTCCTTCCTTCCTTCCTTCCTTCCTTCCTTCCTTCCTTCCTTCCCCTCTCTTTTCTCCTGTTCCCTGGAGCTTTTTGCTTCTCGTCTCCCCCCCATCCCTCATTCCTGGTTTCCATTTCCTTAATTTTCCACTTTCTATCTCCCCAGTAGCCTCTAAAACCGTCTGTCATCTATTGGCTTCTGCATCAGACATTTGCACCCCCTTGCTGGCTCTGGTGGCATCTCCATGCCCCAGCAGCACACAGAAAGCTTAGTGGTCCCTTCTCCTTCAGTCTCACTGCAGAGGTAAGGCACGTTTTCCTTTCTTCCCCACAGGCAGAGGTACAAAAGCCCACTGGGAATTGCTCTCAACTTCCCTCGCAGGCTGGTGAGCAACATGTCGAGATTTCCTCCATCTAAGGAAGATGGGACTAAGGAGCTGGGAGGAACCGCATCACTGAAACATTTCCCTTTTTTCCCCATCTGCCCCTCTGTTAGCAGCCAGGGAGGAATACAAAAGCCTGTCCTGGAAAGGTTTTGGTGGAGCAGCCAGTGAACTGAAGGCTGATCTTGCTCTCCGATGGGAGATGGAGATGCTCAAGCCAGGCTGCAATGCAGCAAGTGACCCATACCGGGGGGCATTGCATTTCTTACTGCCCAAGACCTCTTCCACCACATCTGGCCCAGCTGTGCCCCCTGCAAGGTCAGTGTGGAGAGCAGCTGTGTGATGGCCCCGCTTTGCTCGGCAGGGTTAGCCACCTCGAATGCCAAGTTAGTGGGCACAGAGCCAGCATTCATCCTTAGAAGCTCTTCCAGCACTCGGCCAGCATCCATGGGCTTTGCCTTTATCAACACATGTCTTTGAGGGTTGTCCTTGGTAAAGAATGCTTCAGCAAAATGATTATTTTCATTAGAGTTAGCATAAAGTTTTCCAAACACTCAGTACTGTTTGGGTTTGTGCTTCAGACCTCAACACTTATAAGTTAAATGTTGTGCTCCTCGGTATAACTTCCTTGAGCTACGATTTTATTGCTTTGGGGGCTTCTGCTAATCCTCTCTAATGTTTTCCGCTGTGGCACTGCAATGCCTGTGCTGGCGCTGAAAGGGTTTTATATTTTCTGGCTGCAGTTAGGGCTGACAGGCACACACAGAGAGGGTCAGAGCTTTTGGGGTGGTTTCTGGGGGGTTTTCAGGCAGGTTATGCAGCTTTTCTCATTTAGGACATGGTTGCGTGCAGATGCCTTCAGACTTCAGGGAGCAGAGAGCTGCCGGACAGCTCTTGATTAAAAGATGAGCTGATCAGCACAAGCATGTATTTGTGGCCTCGACAGGTTACATTTCTGTTTGCAGTGTCACTTCCTATCACGCTTGCAACGGAGGTAACTGTTTGCACTGTCATAACATTTTTTTCTGCTGGAGCTTCCTGACCGGGGACGCTGCAGCAGTTACTGCAGGGTACATCGCCCGCTGCCCAGACCGACCCGCAGACCTTCCCCTTCCGCAGAATGCAATGCCCTCCTCAGAAGATGCAAGCCTGCCGTGCTCGTGGAGCTGGCTCCCCATTGCCTGCCTTGGATTTCCTTCCCGAGCTCTTCACCACGCTCGGCATGATGCCCGAGGGACCGGCACCTCCGGAGGTGGTCATCACTGCAGACCCTCCCGCAAGCGCCTGGGATGGGCCGATGAACAGGTCCCTCTAGTGCAGCTCTTTCTGTGAAGCCTTGAAAATGTATGAATGATAACAGGAATGACAGTTGTCAATCAAATCACAAGCCATGCCTTCTCTTAGATTTCAAATTAAGCTGTGAGGAATGAGTACAGAGATCTGGCTGGCTGGTGCCGCTGAAGACGGTGGAAATTTTGTCCCTTCTTGCAAGAAGAGCAAGGCTCCTCGATGCTGGTGAGCCACAGGTTGCTCTCCGATATATTGCCCAAAATTCACAGAGGGAATCATTGGTACTACTGATTTATTAATACTGAAAAGAAAAACTAAGCATTTCGTGTGTACAATACGTAACGTTCTGCTCGCCTGTGTGATCCGTAGCTAGCGTCCGTCTGTGCTGTCTCTGCAGCTGTTTCCCCGCTTTGTCATTTCCATCGCAATACTTACAGAATTCGGTGTTGTGTGTTGTGCCTGCAAGCTCATCTCAGACAGGTCCGGTTTGAAATATTTGTCCTGTGGTCTCACATTTGCCCAAGAGATTTCCCCAAATGTGATAGTTTCTAGTGGCTGCTCCTCTTGGGTTTTGAAGTCCTTTTGGGGAGAGGAAGTGGGAGAGCTGGAAGGAAAGGTGAGAAGTCCTTCGTGTGTGGTTAGAGCCAAGTGCCACCGGCACCACGCAGCGACCAGCTCGACCCTCACCTCTGCACGCATCTGCTCCGAGCTGCACCTCGCACCCACCTCTGCCTCTACGAACACAGAGGTGCGGAGGGGATTCCAGTTGCCATTTAATAAATTGGGTCATGATCTCCTTCTGGGGACTTGCCCTAAGAGAGGTTCCTTGCCCATTCATGCACACACTTCTCACCCATGTCCTTGCATACTTGCGGGTCCAGCCCCCCGACTGCTCACCGCCAGCCTGGTCCCCCACCGACACAAGCAAACACAGCCCCAGGGAGGGACGAGCCTGTCTGTGCCAGCATAGGAATACGCCTCCCGCACCTAAATTGCACTTACCCCTGGCCACGCTGATAAGTGGAGGGGAGGTTTGTCCTGGTTTTGGCTGGGATAGAGT
>NW_009635565.1:2363-2632 GCF_000690535.1 Cariama cristata | reverse complement strand
TGGGGGGAGGGTGTCTCTCTCACCTGGGAGTTGGGCTGGAAGGTGGCGTGGGGGGTCGAGTGCTTCTGGAGGTTCTCCAGCATCAGCGCCTGGGGAGTGGGGGAAAATGAGGGGGTTTTGGGGTCCCCCCCCTAATTTTACAGTCCCTCAATTTGAAGAGGGGTCCCCCAAAACCACCCTCAGCCCCAAAAAGCCCTGAAGTTGCCCCAAGGCCACCACAAAGTTTGATAAAGGAGGGGGGGGGGGGGGGGCGGGGGGGGGGGGGGGCC
>NW_009635565.1:1953-2282 GCF_000690535.1 Cariama cristata | reverse complement strand
CCCCAAAAATGGGACTTCTACCTCAAATCACCCCAAAAATGGGACTTCTACCTCAAATCACCCCAAAAATGGGACTTCTACCTCAAATCACCCCAAAAATGGGACTTCTACCTCAAATCACCCCCAAAAATGCAGCTTTTACCTCACATCTCCTCACAAAAATGCAACACTTACTTCAAATCCTCCCTCAAAATGCAACTTCAATCTCAAATATTCCCCAAAACCACAACTTTTACCTCACATCTCCTCACAAATTCTCAAAAAATGCAACTTTTACCTCAAGTCTCCCCACCGACACCCCAAAAACTGTGATTTCTAGCCCCAAACTC